>NC_058164.1:16106869-16344587 GCF_020080835.1 Cotesia glomerata
TTTCTCTGCGATAACGTTAGTATCTTGCTTCAATAATTGTGTATTTAGGTGAAAGTAAATTAACTTGTCACCGGAATATTTAACCCTTTGCTCTACAATGCTTTTTTTGGCGGAAGCATAGATGTAAAATACAATGAGAGTTGCGATTTTTTATTAATTATAACTGAACAAGACCATGTAAAACAGTTAGATGTTGATGAAGTAATAACGTTTTAATCTGTTAGAATTAGGTAGGGCCTTTTAAATAAACAATACCAATTAATAGTTAAGAGTATTTATTAATATGTGCATCCGCACGTTACCAAAACTCAATCGGAAGTAAGTGGTGGTACAGTTCTCAAATCTCATCTCAAGCAGGGATCATGACATCACATGACCTCCCCACTACTCATGGGGTAAGACGGTTAGGCGTTACTTCCAACACTCCCTCCCGTCTAGCCGTCTTTCACCATTTTACAATGATTCATATAAAATACATAGATTTTCTAAATATATAAAAGTTACATATCTCTGGCTACCCTGGCGGTTTCATGCTTACGGTAAATCCGCGGTGGCTCCATTGTAAAAAGATGGTCGATTCACGGTCGTTTCACGTGACGGCTATTTCACTATTTAGCTAGAGTTGTAGTACGGTGAAATCACTGTCGAAAAACAGTATAGTCGTTCTGTTGCGTCACTAACTACGGATGGTAAATAAATGTTGACTTATCAGCAGTTCTATGGTGAAAAGACCGTTCCTAATTCGTGGAACTTTAGCATTTCTAGTTGTCAGTATGGCATGCTACTACTGCGGAAAAATGATTTTTTCAAAGTGAACACCTCATAAACTCATAGTGATATCACTGTGGACCTACTACGGTTCGACGATCGTTCGACCGTCAACTCACGGTAAAATCACCTTCTTTTCACCGTATATACTCGTTCGTTTTCTTCCGGACAAATGATGTAAATACTGTTCAATTATTATTTTATAAACAGTGTAGAGTACTGAACTCTATTGATATTTCACATTAAATTTAGTTATTTGTAGTTATTTGTAGTTAACTTTCAGAATAAAAAAATTTTTTAAATAAACGCTTTAAAAAATTTCATTTACAAATTAATATTTTTTCGCTCGATTAAAAAAAATAACACGTCACTTTTATCACGGTGATAATAAATTCAAAAGAATTCATGTATATCATCAATGCAAGGCCACAGTTTATTTCAAATAACTGTTCAGAAATATATTTAAAAAAGGTCAGCGTTAAAAGCTGAAACAAGATAATAACTTACAGAGTAAGGAAAAAAATATTTATTTTTTAACACTATTCGACAGTTAATAAATTTAATAATTACATCAATATTTTTATGACAAACACAAATGAAGGAAAGCTTATGAAATAAAAAATTTTAATTATGTTTTTTTACAGAATCAAGATATTTCAAGATACCATGAAAAACGTCCGTAATTATAATGGTATAAATATAAAAGAAAATTTCATCAACTTTTAATTAAAAACTACCTGCCCCTGTCTAAAAATATTCATTCAAACTCACTACCATTTAGTGGACAGTCCCATGGCTAAGCGGTACAATGCTTGTCATGCTTGCTTGAGACTGGTGAGGTATGGGTTCGAGTCCCGGTGTGAGGTGAAATCAACAGACTCGATAGAGTCTGGCGCCAAGTTCCGTTCTCAAGCCATACTACCGAGTATGTATATACCGTAAGCAGAACGGTTTTTTTGAGGTTACAAATTTTTTTTCAAATTTATTTTGATTTTTTTTTTATATGATATTTTATAATAGTAGTTCATGCTTTTTATTACACGTATTACTTGATTATTATCAATTATCTTTATAATTTCTATTTAAAATTATTAAAAATAATCAGCACAAACTATAGCGACCCAGATTTTTAGATTTTAACTTTTTTTTGTATGTAAAAAGCGGACGGCCAGAGACTAAATAATATAAGGATGCATGCTAATCTTATAATAGATGGAAAACTACAGTGAAAAAAGACATTTAACAGCTTGCAATTACACACGCCAGGCAGCGCAAGAACAACTTTTGCATGAACTATAGCTTAAAGGGAATAGTTTGCCACCAGAAATGTATTAAATTAAAATTGTCAATTTTTATTATAATTACAAAAATTACTGAAATCTGAGCAAAAACAGTTTCACTGTAAAAAAATCGCGCCAAGTCCACGTTCATAAGACTATTAAGAAAAAAAAATTTTATTTCTTTACAAAAAGATATAAAATAAAAAATTAAAAAATCCAAGTAACCGATATGGTTGTGTATGATTTTCGGAAATTAAAAAAAGTTTTGTTGTAAATTTAAAAATTAAAAGAAACAATTTTGGAACGTACTTGGTGTGCGTCATTGTGTACTTCAATTTTTTTTTAAAAGTCCTAAGTAGATAGATTTTAGGAATTTCATAAAAAGTGAAATATTTTGTAACCACGCACAATAAATACGTTCCAAAATTGTTTCTTTTAATTTTTAAATTTACAACAAAGCTTTTTTTAATTTCCGAAAATCATATACAACCATATCGGTGACTTGGATTTTTTAATTTTTTATTTTATATCTTTTTGTAAAGAGATAAAATTTTTTTTTCTTAATAGTTTTATGAACGTGGACTTGGCGCGATTTTTTTACAGTGAAACTGTTTTTGCTCAGATTCAATTTTCAGTGAACATCAGTGCCCATAACTCACGCCGGGTTGTACAGGCTTAGTAGTGTATCAATGAGTTAGTAATTAATAAGTTAAAAAAAAAATCCGTAAATACTTCAAATTATTATTGTCCTAAAAATATTAAATTTTTCATTTTGGAGAATTTTAGCATTTTCAAATGGGATTTTTTATAAGTAGGTTATTCAAAGGCGGTCAAAGGAGCGTTATTCGACAAAGGAAGGAACGTGAAACGACGGTAAATCGACAGTGGCACGACGATGAAACGACAGCAAAACGACGGTGAAACGACAGTGAAACGACTTTAGATTCACTCCTATTTTACTGTGTAACAACAGTGCTTTGACTGTCAAATAACTATACATTTATGAACTTTTTACTATGGTTTCACTCCATAGTTGCCATATAAAAATGTCATTTGAACCATTTTACCAAGGTCTAATAATCTGATATATACCATATTTTGACAGTAGTGAAATGAAACAAAGTCACCAATGTTTCACCGTGAAATTACTACTGTAATACTAAGTTCACACTGTTGACCATAGAGGAAACTACCGACTTTCCATAGTATTTTCACCGCGACCACAAAACCGCCAGGGTACTCATAATGATAATAATTATTCAATTAATATTATTAAGGCAGAATAATACAATGGCTATCCGGTGAGTCTTTGAGTTTATTTTCCTGAAACAGAATAGTTAATAACTTAACATTGATCTATTTTAGCATTCATTAATTTATCAGTCAAATATTTATGTAGGTCAAACGCAAGAGGTTTTGTGAATATATCAGCAATCTGATTCTTTGACGGGATCCATTCAACATCAACAAAATTTCGCGCTACACATTCTTTTACATAATGTTCTCGTATCTCTGTCATATGTCTTAATTTATTACCCCCACTAGTTTTCGCACACGATGCGGCAGCTTTATTGTCACACCACAATTTTATGGGATAAAATACTCTGTCCAAAATTAACTTAAGTGAATTACTTATAGCTATCAATTCCTGACACGCCTCACTCATTGCTACATACTCTGCTTGACATGTAGACAGTGCTACATATGGTTGTTTATGAGTCCGCCAAGTAATTGTATCACCAAACAATTTTATGACATACCCACAAGTTGTTTGAGATCCTTTACAATCTGCTAAGCTCGCATCAGAATATGCTTGTATATCATTTCGCTCACCAGTGTACCTTAATCCTAAGGTTCTGGTTCCTTTCAGATATCTGAACACTCTTTCAACCATACGCCAAT
This sequence comes from Cotesia glomerata, assembly GCF_020080835.1. Taxonomy (NCBI): domain Eukaryota; kingdom Metazoa; phylum Arthropoda; class Insecta; order Hymenoptera; family Braconidae; genus Cotesia; species Cotesia glomerata. Next base: position 16,110,820 of record NC_058164.1, read on the forward strand.
CGCTTTCAGTTGAATTAATTTGATGTCTACTTAATACATTAACTGCATAAGATATATCTGGCCGAGTTGCCCCGGCCAAGTATAGCAAACTACCGATCGCTTCTCTGTAAGGAACATTTTTAATTGTTTCAGTAGTAATTAACACATCATCATTTATATTTTATTCTCTCAACTTTCTTTCTCTATTAATTATCTGAGTGGTAACCATAGGCGTTCTCTGTGGACTCATATCACTAAAATTAAATTTTCCTAAGATTCTACTTATATACTTTTCCTGACTAAGAATGATTTCTCGACTTTGTCTATCTCGATGTATTGAAATTCCCAGAAATTCTTTTGGTTCACCCAAATCACTCATCTCAAATTCCTTTTTAAGTTTTAATTTTACCTCAACCATTTTAGATTTGTCGTTAGAAGCTAAGATAATATCATCAACGTATAGTATTAAAATAAGAATCTTTCCGTTTTCACTCCAAATAAATAAACATGGCTCAATTTCATGATTTTTTAATCCTACACTCAATGCCACATCAGTAAATCTCTCATTCCATTTTTTAGGACTAATCCGTAAACCATACAGAGCTCGTTCTAATTTACACACCATAGTATCCCTAATTTTTTGTGTAACATTCACACCTTCTGGGATTTCCATATAAATTTCCTCATCTATAATGCCATTTAAAAATGCAGTTTTTACATCAAGATAACAAGTCTCTAAATCATATTTATTAATTATAGCAAAAGCAGATCTAATCAAGGGCAATCGAGATACAGGGGCATATGTTTCTCTGAGATCATAATTATTATTGTCTTTAAAACCTCGAATCACTAATCGCGCTTTGTATTTAATTTGATTGTCATTTTCAATTTTCTTTTTGAAAACCCACCTAGAGTCTATGATATTTAATCTTTTACTGTTTTTCATTTTAATAGGTCGGTCAACTAATATCCACACACTATTTTTATTCATAGAATTAAGCTCATCTCTCACAGCATTTTGCCAAAATTCCCGTTCTTTTGATTCCATAGCATCTTTAAAAGATATTGGATCTTGTTGAATACCCGCTAACATTGCATGACAAATTTTATCCTGGATTTCACTCGTCTCACAATCTATTCTCTCGCCAAAAACTAGGTTAGCATCAATTTTATCGTTTACATCAATTATTTCCGAAAAACTATTATCTTTAATTGAGTTCCCGTTATTAATTTTCGCATCTGTTAAACTATTTTGCTGTTTCTTTGGTCGTCCTCTCTTTCTTTTCGTCTCTCCCTTCGGTTTTAAAAATTCTAACTCATCTTTATTAAATTCAACAAACCACTTTTCTTTATTAACTGATAATTTTTCAACCGGCCAATCTTTCACACCATTTTTATCATACTTATCACCATACACCAGTTTTTCATTAAAACGAGCATCTCTACTTTCATAAAATTTCCCTTCTTCTGGTTTCAGGAACTGATAACCAGTAGGTGTATATCCTACCAAAATTACGCGTCTCCCTTCGAACCTAAACTTAGGACCAGTTTTTCTTTGTACTTTAATATATGCTACGCAACTAAAACGTCTCAATTGATTAATGTCAAAATTGTGATTCGGTGCAAACCTTTGTAAAGGTGTTATCATATCGTTAGACTTGTGAGGTGTTCGGTTGTAAGTATTACAGCAGCACTTAAAGCAAGATCCCACATATTTTCAGGTAATTTCGCATCATACATGTAGGCTCTTACTTTCTTCTGTATCGTTTGATTGAACCTTTCGGCTACCCCGTTGTGTTCAGGTGTATCAGGACTTGCTAATTGTTGTTCTACCCCTAGAGTTTTTAACATCTCGAGCGTGTATCCCCCTGTATACTCAGTACCCTGATCTGTACGTAGATAGCATACTTTCGCGTCTCTACCTAACAAATTTCTTGCGCTTCTTACAAAAGCCTCAAAACAGTGACCCGTTTCACTTTTTGCTTTCATTGGATATGCCATTGTTAGTCTAGAATAATCATCTACAAAAACTGAAATGAATTTATATCCTTTTGGATGAGATATTGGACTTATAGGCCCCATAGAATCAGAATGAATTATCTGAAGAGGTTCAGTTGCCCGTCGACGCGTTGAGTTGAATGGTTTTTTATTGAATTTCGCAATCATACATACTTCGCAATCTAAAATAGTATCATCGAAAATCGCGGTTCTAAGATTTGCATTTTCTGGAAATTTACTCTGAAGAGCTTTTAAATAACTAATAGACACATGACCCAACCTTACATGCCAAAGCATAGCTTTTTTATTTTTAGCAAAACTTTTGTAATTTTCATCGAATGGAGACTCTTTCTCTGATAATTCAACAATAGGTAATTCATCTATATCATGAAATTTTCTATCCCAGATAGACGTGTCAAAGTTTGAATTTTCATAAACAAATTTATTTTCACTCTCTACTACGGATTTTACTTTTTCAGATTCTACAACTAAGTCATTATTATCTACATGTAACTTTTCTACTAGTAACTCATCTCTTTCATTATCATTAAATTCATTATCACCACTAGAATCAATATCGTTTTTAACCTCATCTCGTACCTGTTCGACTGCGTTTGAATTTTCACTCTTCTCTAAAATTTCTTTCGCAGTCACACTCCTCGTTTTATATCTTATTTCATTACAACCATCCGATCTATCTGAAGTTAGATTTGCAATTATTTTTCTACTTATAAAGCTATTCTCATCATTACTCTGACTATTATTAATTTCAAATTCTATTATCCAATAAGGTTTGTTATAAACTCCAGTAATAAATGATTCATTTGAAACAGCCCTGGTGGTTTCGGCGACACGGTGAAAGCACGGTCGAATGACGGTTGTTTTACGGTCGTTTCACCGTATAAAGTTCGTTCTTACCGAGCGATCTGTCAGTCAGCTTCGGATACCGTTGTGAACGATATCTACTATAAATTTATTGAATATTTACGGTGCATACGCAAGTGAATCTACGACGTTATGACCGACACTGTACGCTCAATATACTGTCCAAATACGGTGATTTTACGCTACTATCACGGACAATAAAATAAAAAAAAATATTGCGGACAGTCTAGACCGAGACTCGAACCCGATTCATCTGGTCGCGCGCCCAAGACTCTACCAGCTAGGCTATCTAAGACACTGCACGAAACATTTGATTCAGTCACATCATAAGGTATTAAAACGAAGTCATTTTTTTTTCATTGCACAGATAAAAATAGCTTAAATAAAGTTATATTTTTTCCATGACTTTAAAATAATAATCGTAATAAATGATTCAAATTTTTGATGATTACGAAATTCTTAATTTCGAAATTATAGTGAAATTATTAACTGTATAAAAAAAGATCTGGAAAAGAAATTGCTAAAAATTGAATTGTTAAAAAAAAATATCTCATAATAATTTTTCTTGATAACAAACAATTTTTCCGTAATTTTGAAATTAAAGTTTTCGTCTCTAAAAAAAAAAAAAAAAAAACAATATTGATTATTATATTTTTCATAATCAAAAGGTATTATAGTTTCTCATTTAAAACTATAAAAAAAATTCAACACTTGTAAGCCATAAACTCTTCTGAAAAGTATTGAAATGATGGATCTCTGTTGATTGCCTGTAATCTGATTAATTTTTTATAATTTTACTTTGAAATAAACAAAATTACAATAATTTAATATTTTTTTCAAATTTTTCATCCCGATTAGTTACTGAAAATTTCTCATTTACCTATTTTTTTATACACTTTGAATATTTTTAATGAAACAAAAAAAAAAAATAATCAGCACTTTTTCATTGTTGACTAGTAAAAAATTCCTGACTTACCGACATTATACGCTCGTTTCACCGTCGTTTCACTCACAGACTACTGTGCATCTACCACCGAGTTACGGTTTTCTGACAATTTATATGTTTTCGAATGACTGTCAAATGACAGACAATCGATCGATGATCTACGATTTTTACTCAGGTAAAAAATCGGAGAAGTCAAGTAAAAATTTGGTTTTTCGAATAGTGAAGTATGATAACTATACAGAATAAAAATCATAAAGTAACAGTGAAAAACTTTCACAATGATACTCGTCGTTCACTGTCAAATGACGGCCGTTCGATAGTCAAGTGACGGTCATTCGACGATCATTTGTCGACACTGTGAATTTATGGTACATTCACCGTCGTTTCACGATCATTTTACCGTGACCACGAATCCGCCAGGGAGGATCAAAAATGTCAATTTCTTTACTGTCTAGATAAATACTAAATCCCATTTCTGCAAATTTTCTAAGTGATAATAAATTTTCGGACAAAGCTTCTGCATATATAACATTTTCTATTTCGATCGATTTATTATTATTTAATAAGAACTCGACTTTACCCGCTCCCTCCGTTTTCAAATCTGCGGATTCGTTTTTATTAGCGCATCTAATTTTACCGTGATCTGATCCATCAAAGGATTTAAATATTATTTTACTATTAGTTAAATGTTCTGTTGCACTCGAATCAGCAAGGAATTTTGTAAATATTTTACTTTGTTCAGAAACATCTTTAAATTTGCAACTGTTATCATCAAGATCGGACTGTTGTAAATAATACTGACTATGATTAGTTGGAAGATTCTCAAAAGATATCTTACCTTTATCTTGTTTAGTTTCAGTGAAATTCGCACCTACGTCTTTCTCCTTTGACTTCTGTGGAATCCTCTTATCATTGTTTCGGAAATTTTTATAACCTCCTCTTCCTCGATTGGATTTGAATCTTTTCGCATCTCCGCCTCTCTCATTATTATTCTTCCGTTTCCAATTTTGTTTTCCAGTATTTTGGAAAGCTTTCGACCTTCTCATAGCGTTAAAACGTCCTCTGGCGAAACCACGGCTACACCCTCTACCTCTCTCACCATGTGATTGTTTTGTTTTCTTCAAGGGACAGTCAGCTGCTTTATGGTTGGTCACTTGCCCACACCCATAACATTTTTTCAGTCCTGTCCCTCTCCATGGACAATGAATTGCTATATGACCCAGATCATCACACTCATAACATCTGTCCAAGCAATCACGTCCTTGATGAGCTTGCATTACAGTTCCTGTGGTCTCAGACGCTGTTGCATGGTTTTTATTAGCTTCTGCTTGTAATATGAAAAGTTTTAATTTTTCATAACTAAGCCCTTGACCAGTCGAAGACATTGTCATGAATTCAACTGATTGAACATCAGGAACGGTGGTCATAATAGCACTATAAAAGGCGTCTTTCTTTTCAAGTTCTGACAGTGGCTTAATACCAGACAAATTTCCGTAATTTCTAACGACATCTTCAAATTTTTCAATAAAATCTGAAGCTTTTTCTTTATTTGGATAATATTGCATATTATGTAATAGTCTTCTGAGTGTACTTGAAGAATTATTACTTTCAGTTTTCTTAAGGTCTTTAATTGTATTTAAGAGTTCTACCGGATCTTTTATTCCAATAACTTGAGAATGATACTTATGATCTAAATGATTAATTAAAATGTCTCGAACTTTGAATTTATGTTTTTCAATAATATCAGTCTCAAGATCTCTACGCGGAGCGCTAGTCGGATCAATTACATACAGTAATTCATGAGCTCTTAATTCCGATGTAAAAAGATCATAAAAATGTTCAAACTTTGTATTTGGTGTAAGTTTATAATCTCGTTTCATACCCCCATCTTTACTAATAATTTCTACTTTTAATGTTTCTTTAATTTTATTTGCTAAACTGTCAGAATTTTGAAATTCGCTAACACTTCTATTTACTTTTAACTTTTTAAACTCTTGTTGTACTAACTTAGAAACTTGATTTTTCAATTCTCCAAGACCACTACTAGAAGTACCACCGTTCGATGTGCTCTCATCTCTATCAACTAATTTTTTATAATGCTCATGCATTTTACTGCATCCATTATTCACATCTTTTATTTGCTTACGGATCTCATTATTTTTGTCTTCAAGGGTTTTTGTTTGTTTAACAAAAACATCTTTTTGTTTATTGAACTCATCAATAATCAAACCTTGAATTTTTTCCATTTTAGCAACAGCTGCCTGAGCACCTAACAGAGATTCCTGGCACTGCTTCATCATATTGGTAGAGGATTCGCAAAATTGTCTCACCAGAGATAACACTTCGTCTTTACCAGTGTTACTCTCCACAATTTGTGAAGCAGTAGCACGTAGTGCTTCAATTTCATTATTTTTTGCAACTCTCCTTGGGATAAGTCTGTTTTGTTTAACAGAGTACTTTTCTTGTCACATCTCTTTTTCTCGCATCTCTCTCTCTCGGCCTCATCTCCACTCTCAATCGCATCTCTGAATAATGTCTCCTCATCTTTCTGAGACACAGATTTTTGGTCATCATCTCCTGGTGAGACTACCCAAGGACCATCTCCTTCTTGTTTCTCAATCCACTTAATAGCGGCTCTCCACTCGTCCTCGTTCATATTGCTTTTATCTGTTAAACGAATTAATTTTTAATTAATAATATTCTTATACCAGGAGTTATGCCTTAAGCCTGGTTGACTGAACAACAAGTATGGCCAGGTTAAAGCAAGCAGTAATATATATAATCCGAACACAAGATCATACATACAACCACTTCAGTAATTCAAGAAGTAAATGAATGCACAGCATCCATCACTAAGCATGAATCACAAAGTAAAACCTTGTATTTATTATTGAACATACAAGTTAATTATTATTCATTATTGTCAAAAATTAATTTTGAATTAGATGACCTTAAGTGAGAAAATCCAAATAATTGGATTAATTCTCAATATTTTTATGTACATAAAATTTATGATTTTCAACCAACCTGCTTGATAAGGTACCTCACGCGTCTCAACATGAAATAACACTCTCTCACCACTAATACTTAGTGATATTTCCTCTCCAGGATGGTTTTGTTCAAATTGAAAAACTTTTCTGTATCTTTCCAAGAATTTTTTAAATAATTCCTCGTCTCCAATTTCTGCAGATAAATATATAGCTATTAATATTTTTATTTATTTGTGTGCACACTATTTAAAATTGTAACTCTATACAACTTTAATTTATATTTATACATAAGTATAAAATTTCGTTAAATCAATTTAACTTTTCAGAATTTAATCTGATAAATAAACCGCGTCATTTGGATACAAGTTAAATATTTAAACGTTGGTTTAAATTTCTATTTAAACCAGTTTTAATCTTCATAAACGTATAAACGTATGAAGTCACTCTCAATATTTTTCTCAAAGTAAACATTGAGTAACAAAGGCGCATCTCAGTCTTTTCAAAATATCCAACAACCCAACGATTGTTCGATGCTGTTACCATGTGCGCTTGGCCCCATGTGTAACGTTTCAGGTTACATAGTCTCAAAAGTAATAAAACTTGGTTTCAACACTTCTATATACAATATGTAACATGAACATTTTAACAGGCAAGGAATATTACAATATTCCTTCCTGGTTAACAAATAAAAATTCTGCCAAATTTATTAATTTTAAATTTTAAAATTACGTACGTATTTTTCGCTTCTCAAAAATTCATGCTCATCTCTTCAATATTCTGACACATCTCAAATATAAAAATTTTCTTTCATATTACTTACGTTGACCGTTGTCATGGTCAAACTTTCCAACAGAAGATGCTTCTTCTGACATTTCTGCAATTTTTCAAAACTTGAATTGTTCAAAACTTCAAATCTTGATTATTCACTTCAGTTCACTTAAACAATTCACCTCACGTTAGTCACTTATGTTCTCGAGAACTTCAAAGTTTCTTATTAAACGTAATAATTATTTATTGCTTAAAATTTTGAAAGTTTTAATTTATTAATTTTGCGCAGTGGACACGTGTACGGCTCATAACCTGTTAGAATTAGGTAGGGCCTTTTAAATAAACAATACCAATTAATAGTTAAGAGTATTTATTAATATGTGCATCCGCACGTTACCAAAACTCAATCGGAAGTAAGTGGTGGTACAGTTCTCAAATCTCATCTCAAGCAGGGATCATGACATCACATGACCTCCCCACTACTCATGGGGTAAGACGGTTAGGCGTTACTTCCAACAATAAATTATATAAATAATAAACCGTCACACTTCGTCACTATATAGATTTAGCTTATCAGAATAATAAGATGTGCATCAACTTATCGGTCGTACGGTGTAGGGGTTAGTTATCGGTCTGGCAAGCGCGCGGTTCGGGTTCGAATCTCGATTAGAAGAACGGATACGATTTTCACACTTTATTTCTTATAATTAGCAACAGTTAGGTTTGAATTTATTTTACTTACAAAATAAAATAAAAAAATAACATTCCAATAATTCTTTTTTATCATTTTTTATCAAATGGCATGGGCCAGACTTGAAAATTAACTATGGCTCAGCCCTGGTAACCAGGCGTGGGCCAGTCCTGGTAACCAGGCTTGGCCCATCGTTATCATCCCAGACTTCAACCAGAACTGGGCCAAGCCTGGCTTACAAGCTTGGCCCAGAGTTTTACATAGTTGAGCCAAGGCTGGGCCAAGCTAGGCCCCGTGGTACTTTCCTCTATGGGCTAATATTGCCCATTATCAGATCAATCCATAAATATTGTTATGTAAAGAATTTTTCGTTACATATTTATTAATTATAAAAAATTCGAGCATGATTTTATTGCATTTTTTAACGATTGTAAAATATAATTCGAGTGTGATCATTAAGTGTCTCGTTCGACTCCTGTAAGAGGCCCAGGGAATTTCCCGTAATTAGTTTGGGCCCAGGTACATTTAAGAGATTAAATAGATAAATGGGAGTTTTGTTATACGTAAGCAAACTCACTTATACTTAAAATAAAAAAATACTTAAGTAATGACAAAGAATATTAGATAAAAAGATTTATTTTAAACCAAAAGATTTTAGAGTAACGTAAGTACAGAATTTTGAGTGTTGAGACAAATGTCTAAATGAATTTCAATATTGCAAGTTTTAAATAATTTTTAGATAATCAAAATTAAATATTAAATGAGAAATGAACTTTACGAATATGAAACAGATAAAAAAAATAGAACTTAAAAGTTAAACAATTTAAAATGAACAAATATTAAATAATGAAATTCTAAAATAATGCAACAAATTTATAAAATGATAAAACAGATGTATTTCTACAAATAAATAATTAAATTCAAAAAACGTAAGAGATGCTAGAATCAAGTACATATCTATTTATTCGATTTAAATAAATAAATTATTGTTAAACAGTACAAATGTACTTTATCTTTGCCTTTGTCTTTGTCTATACGTAAATGCGCTTACGTATACACAAACACATAGATGTTTAATAGAACATAAGAGTAAGTAAGAAAATTATATTGCACTCTGACCCAAGTAGAGGGGACTCATGCGATATTTTTGAACAATTTAAGAGAGAGGGTAAGGGCCCAAGAAAATAGACAAATAATTGGACATTTGGTTCCCCCAATGAGTGGAAATTAGTAACGCCCTAAAATTCGACACCTTACAATTTTCACAAGAAAATCTCTCTCGTTGTCCTGACGTCCTAGTGTTAACATCACCTGAAGTTTTAATAAGTCTGAATAGACCACGTGTTAAATTTACCGAATAACGAATAAAAGATTGTAAAATTAAAAGTATAATTATGAAGTGAATCAAATCTAAAGAGTAAATCAAATCAACAAAGTTCATCATTTTTATCAGGTACATTTTAAATAACTAATATTTGTGAATTTAATAATATCGTAAAATCGTTATATGAAAGAAAAAGTTAACTTTGAATCACTGTGTAATAATTGTAATTATTGTAATTTAACTAATGATATTAATTTTTGATTTAAACAATATATGTATTAAAATTATTCAACGTCCAATTTATTCAACAAACCTATCATTCTCAATAAATAGAAACTCGGAAGTTCCCGGTCTATATAGGCTAATATTAGCCTAACACGCTCGGACCGAATACGGGTGCTAGTTTACCTCGGATAGCCTAGAGGGAGAGTCTCTGGCTGCCAAATAAAGAATTCTAGGTTCGATTCCCAGATAAGACGAAGATTCTTATTTCTTTTTTCGGTGACTGTATAGGTTCCAATTAGTCCAACCTCCTATCTCTCTCCCTCCCTAAAATTTCTTTTAAAAAAACCTTGTGTCAATTTTTACAGTAGTTGAATTGTAAATTTTACAAACACATATTGTATAATTTGCTCTATATTATTCGACTTTTTAAGTTTCTTAGTAGCCTTGTTTGTAGGATAAAATTTACAATAGTAGATCGTAAAAATTACTGAAAGAGAAGTATAGTCCACCGTTACTATTTAAATTAATAAAAATTACAATAGTGAAATAGTAAAAATAAGCACAGATATTATGGGAAAATCACAAAGATTCAATGACTGATGATATATTGCATCAACATCGTATACGGTGCCACGATCTAACCATAACATTCAGCGACGAAATGTACAATGAAGCATTGATTGCTATTGAGGATCTTTGCATTGTCATTGCCAACTTACCACTTAGTAATTTCGGTATGAATTCGCCAAATCGAACTGCATCTGATTTAATGAATACTGAAATGAATCTTGAACTGCAGTACAGTACTGTAGAAATGGCAGCGATTGTTGCCCGCAATGTCCCACTAATGAATGAGGAACAAAGAACCATTTATGATCGCATTATGCTCGCAGTTTCAGCTGGACAAGGTGGGTTCTTCTTTTTGGATGCACTGGGTGGAACTGGCAAAACATTCGTTATTTCGCTAATTCTTGCTGAAATACGATCAAATAATGGCATCGCATTGGCCATTGCATCATCGGGCATTGCAGCAACTTTATTGGATGGAGGTAGAACAGCTCATTCAGTATTTAAGCTGCCACTAAATATTCAGAATAACCCTGACGCAGTATGCAACATTAAGAAACAATCGTCCATGGCCACTGTGCTGAAACGGTGTAAAATTATTATTTGGGATGAATGTACTATGGCACACAAACATTCACTTGAGGCGTTGAACAGGACATTGAAAGATATTAAAAACAGTGACAAACTCTTTGGCGGAACTCTGTTGGTCCTTTCAGGTGATTTCAGACAAACACTTCTAGTCATTCCACGTTCAACATACGCTGATGAGATCAACGCTTGCTTAAAATCATCTCCATTGTGGCGTAATGTTGAAAAATTACAGCCAAAAATAAATATGCGCGTTCAAATGCTTCAAGATCCATCCGCTGAAACATTTTCAAAACAACTCTTAGATATCGGTGATGGAAAAGTTGCTATAGATGAAACTGGATACGTAAAATAACCGACCGATTTCTGCACAATCGCTGATTCGCAAGATACTCTCATTGAACAAATATTTCCCGATGTACACACACAGTACATAAATCATGAGTGGCTTGCAGAAAGAGCGATTTTAGCGGCAAAAAATGTAGACGTTGACAATTTAAATCTGAAGATACAAATGTTGTTGCCAGGGAACTTGGTATCATATAAATCTATTGATACAGTTTGCGACGACAGCGAAGCAGTAAATTTTCCCACAGAGTTTTTGAACTCACTGGATTTGCCAGGCATGTCACCGCATAATTTACACTTAAAGGTTGGATCTCCAATTATCTTGCTTCGTAATTTGAACCCGCCCCGGCTGTGCAACGGTACGCGATTAGTCATTCAAAAATTAATGAAAAACGTGATCGAAGCCAGGATTTTAAATGGCAAGTTCAGAGGTGAAAATATACTCATACCACGGATTCCTATTATACCTACAGATGTGCCAATTCAATTCAAACGTATTCAGTTTCCGATTAGATTGGCATTTGTAATGACTATCAACAAATCCCAAGGTCAAACGATGTCTGTTTGTGGATTAGATTTGAGAACACCATGTTTTTCACACGGACAATTATACGTGGCATGCTCTCGAGTGGGTAAACCATCCAGTTTGTTTGTGTTAGCTAAAGATGGACTAACAAAAAATATTGTTCACGCTATAGCATTAAGAGATTGATATTGTTTAATAGTGTTACTGTCGTAATTGTTTAATTAATGATATATAATTTTAAGGAATAAATTATAATAACTTAAAAATAATGTTTGCCTTTTGTTATTTTTATATTCCCTCATCGTTCACAGCGCTCCATGCTTATTTCACGCATATACCACATTCTTACATACATACAATATACACATTCTAACATACATACATACTTACAATAAGTAAGCTATTTTTTGTCTACACTAGAAATTACTAGGAAATTATTTATATGGCAAAACAACGTTTGCCGGGTCAGCTAGTAATATATATATATATGGGACATTCCACGCCAAATCGGATAGCATTCTGCCTTTGCATCTGCGATTTTTTTGAAAATTTTTTATGTTATAGTAACCATTGAAAAAGACCTCCATGGTTTTTTTCAATTTTTTTTGCCCAGCCGTTTTCAAAATATCAATTTTTGAAAAAAATCGCTTTTCTTTTTTTCAAATATCTGTAACTTTGCGAAAAATGGGCCAATCGGGACGTTTTTTTTTTTTTAAATTTCTGTTTTTAAACACACTTTTAGGATATAAAATCTAAAAAAATTTTTAAACTGTATTTCTATAAGATTTTCAAATTTTGACTTTAAAATGTTGATTTCCGAAAAACACGTACTGATCGATTTTCTTGAAAATTTTTTCTAAAAAACTGTCAATTATTCCCCAACTTTTAAGTCTAGTCCCTTAATGGGCAATCGATGGGATCCATTTTTTTCCGATTTTTCAAAATTTCAAATTCCAACTTTTTGTAATAAAAAATTTCTAAAAAAATTTTATACTCAAGATTTACCATAAATGACTCACTGACACAGTTTTCATCATAATTATTAAATTTTATTTACACTTAACGATTATTATTATTATTTCACATTTATTTCCTTACACGTTTAAATATTTTATAAATACGAGATTCACTGGATGATGAAAATTCTTCAAATCTTACATAGTAAATTTGTTTATTTTTGTGATTGTAAAGCCTCCGTTACTTGAAACTGATTCCAACTGTTCACTACAGTCGGTAAGGAAGACTGTAGTAGATTATTTTTTGGTTAAGTATTTCTCTTGTTTACATTTTGATTTCAAAACAAGAGTAAGGGTAATGTTGTTAATCACATTTTCTTCGTGTTTTTTCTCCACAATCTGTACTAATTTTTTGCAAAGAAATATAAGTGTATAAAGTTTATTGTAAATAAGCAAACAATGTTGTGAATATTTACGCTATGGAAAATTTTGGAAAATATAATTTGTGCTGTAATCCTCTACAATTGGAAGATCATAGAGTGAAAAATGGTCTTCGACGAGCTTCTGTGACTCAACAAACTGCATATAATTTAAGTACTAATAACTATCTCTGTACATCGTGCAGAAAAGCATTAAGTTTACAAAGTACTGCATCTAGTCCTGTTGCTGAGATTAACACTCATGTTGAAGAGCAATTGGAAGATAATCGTACTGGAAGTACTCTTTCATCAATTTCAAACATTTCATCAGGTAAGTTTAGCCAAATTTTATGGCCTGATGTTATTTTTGTGGTACAAAAAGTTTATCATTTTAAAAAATAATAATTCAATCTTTTCACTTTTTAGGGTTAGAAGATTTTAATGAAGAACTGACAGCACAAACCAGTAGTTTATCTGGATTAAGTTTAGGAACAGTATTGCCAGTGGTCAATGATGCATTTGCTTTACTAAATCAATCACCTATTAAAAAAAACATGTCGATAACCAAACGTATTTAGAAAACAAAGTCAAAAAAGTATGAAAAATTGAATACCTCTTTAGGAGTAAAAAACTTTCTGATGATGAAATCAACTCTCAAAATTTCTTAGAATTGCTCGATAAATTAAAAAATAAATTTAACGATAGTAATACGCAACGATGTGAAAAAATTCAAATTCTTACTCTTTTACCTGAATCATGGGGATTATCTCGAGTATGTGAAGTAATGGGTTGTACAATATATATGGCGTCAATTGCAAAATCTCTTCGAGATAAAAAAGGAATTCTTTCAACTCCAAATGCCAAATTAGGTTAGAATCTTTTCAAAATCATATTCAAATCAATAATGCCTATTAATGTTTTTAGTGATAATAAATTCAATTTATTTACATTTTAGGTCGACATCTATCAAATGACATTAAATCTAAGATTTTAAAATTTTATGTTAGTGATGAAATTAGTGTAAATATGCCAGGGATGAAAGATTATCTTTCTATTAGAAATGATGACGGAAAACGTGAGCATGTCCAGAAACGTCTCATTCTCTCGAACTTAAAAGAGTTATATGAACTTTTCAAGGAACGTCATCCAGATTGCCGGGTTGGTTTTTCAAAATTTGCATCATTGCGTCCTCAACATTGCGTGCTTGCTGGTTCGAGTGGAACTCACACTATTTGTGTGTGTTCTATACACCAAAATGTCAAGCTTATGATGTTAGGTAAGTGATACACTAGAAAAGTCTTTTTCAAAATCATTCATGGTCTCGTTTATTACAGGGTGTAACTTGGCAGCACTTACTGAACAATTAGCAACACCATTACTGACGTATAGTGACTGCCTGAAGATAATCATATGTCAAAACCCTACCTCTGATTGTTTCTTTTACAACTGTGATAAGTGTCCAGGAATACAAACTTTGAAAGACTTACTATTAAATGTAAGTATTGGATTTCAAATCTCCGTACGAGCTTAGAGACATTTGTGAAAACTTCATCAGATTTTGTAGACAGTTTTTGTGAGAATATCACAAGTCTTCTTCCTCATAATTATATTGCTAAAGAGCAAGCGATTTATTTGAGGTCGTTGAAAGAATCATTGAAGGAGAATGAATTTATTGTTATCTGTGATTTTGCGGAAAATTATGCTTTTGTTATCCAAAATGCTGCATCTAGATTCCACTGGAATAACAGCCAGGCAACTGTTAATCCAGTTGTAATTTATTATAAAAACAACAATGAGCTGGTTCATAAGTGTCTAGTAATTGTATCAGATTGCTTATCTCACGATGCAGTTGCTGTTCATGAGTTTACAAGAATCACCACTAATTTTATCAAAGGTCTTTCCAATAATATCTCAAAAATTATTTACTTTTCTGACGGAGCACCCCAACAATTTAAAAATTTCAAAAATTTTGTAAATTTTCATTATTATGAAGAAGACTTTGGAATTGAAGCTGAATGGCATTACTTTGCAACCGCATATGGGAAAGGACCTTGTGATGGAGCTGGAGGGACTTTCAAAAGGATGGCAGCACGATCAAGTCTTCAACTTCCGTATGACCAACAAATTTCAACTCCTGTCGAACTATTTGAATGGGCGGAAAAACCAAATTCTTTACCAAATATAAATATTGAATTTTTTTCAAATGGAAAGTATGATCAGGCTAAATTTTTATTAGATCAACGATATTCACGAGCAAAAACAATCACAGGGACGCAGAAATATCATTGCGTCATTCCAGACGGAAAAGATACTTTGCAATTTAAAGAATTTTCATCATCCAGTGAATCTCGTATTTATAAAATATTTAAACGTGTAAGGAAATAAATGTGAAATAATAATAATCGTTTAGTGTAAATAAAATTTAATAATTATGATGAAAACTGTGTCAGTAAGTTATTTATGGTAAATCCTGAGCATAGAATTTTTTTAGAAATTTTTTATTACAAAAAGTTGGAATTTAAAATTTTGAAAAATCGGAAAAAAATGGATCCCATCGATTGCCCATTAAGGGACTAGGCTTAAAAGTTGGGGGATAATTGACAGTTTTTTAGAAAAAATTTTCAAGAAAATCGATCAGTACGTGTTTTTTGGAAAGGAACATTTTAAAGTCAAAATTTGAAAATCTTATAGAAATACAGTTTAAAATTTTTTTTTGATTTTATATCCTAAAAGTGTGTTTAAAAAAAAAATTTTTCAAAAAAAAAAAACGTCCCGATTAGCCCATTTTTCGCAAAGTTACAGACATTTGAAAAAAAGAAAAGCGATTTTTTTCAAAAATTGATATCTCGAAAACGGCTGGGCAAAAAAATTGAAAAAAATCATGGAGGTCTTTTTCAATGGGTACTATAACATAAAAAATTTTCAAAAAAATCGCAGATGCAAAGGCAGAATGCTATCCGATTTGGCGTGGAATCCCCCATTTACATATATATATATTACTTGCATGTAAATACTTATGCATTGCTTTATTTCTTTTCTAACTATAGCCATGAACAGGTATGAAAATCCTATACCCTATAATGAAATCCTATAATAAATTAAATCTCCTATAATAAAATTAAGATGAAAAATATGTCCCAAGCGTCACATGAAAAACTGTTGACTTTTTGGTAAATTTTATTTAACAAGAAGTCAAAAATTAATAATTTTCAACTTAAATTCAACAATATATTACCAAAAAAATTTTTGTGCTGCTTGGGGTGTTGGAAACTATTCGTAACATGATTGGTCAAATATATCATAAGCATGAAAATATATTCAAACTCTATATTCAGGCGCGCATATTATTTTCTAGTTTTATGCTTCCATCTAGTGGATGTTATTTTTATTTATTGAAAACTTTACTTACTGTAGTGTTCTTTCGCCCGGGAGTATTAAAATACTCGGTTTCAGCGCGGGAAAGGAATCATTTTAAATAAAAGAATTTTATTTAGACGTTATTTAATTTTGATCAAAATTATTTAGTTGGTTTCAATTTATTATTCAAGTTGACAAAATATTAAAAAGCTTCAAAATATAAAATTGAGGTTTACAATGACGTGATCTTAGCGATCTAAGCTCTCGGTGAGAAGTGTCGTTACATAGTTTTTTCGAAGAGCTTCAAACTCCGTTCTTCTCCCACCATAACTTCCATACATACATCCACTCTAAGGAATACATAAGCACACACATTTTCTACTACATATAAATGATCCTTATATACTAATATGTATTTTCTCTATATCTATATATATTTATTTCAGCCTACCGGCCTGAAAGTTAGACTTCACTAATATACACTTTTAGCAATACAGTCATTATGTTTATTTAACTATTTTTATTAATTTAACAGACCCTTTTTAAAATCTATTTATAATAAAAATGAACTTATAATTAACTTGAAATTAAATTACAATAAAAATTATAATAAACTATAACATGAAAATATATATATTATATTGTTTATAATATGTTGGATTAATGTTTGAGTTTGACTAATTAATAACTTGAATTAAATATTATTTCTATTATTTTACAATCGGATTTTCTAATTAAATTATAAGTCGGTTTAATTATTATCATGTATAAAAGAATAGACATTATTATTTAATTATAAATTAAATAATAATTAAATAATGATTTAATAGTAAATTAATGGTAAATTAATTAAATAATAATTATTAATTATAAATTAAATACAAGATAATAATTATTAATTATTTTAACTCAATTTTGCTTAACTACAATATTATATAAAGTTAGATTTTAACAGTAAATGTTATTTAACAATATTATTTTTGTTTAGTTACATATGGTTTTTTATTATTCTTTGTTACTTTTAGAACAAGGGTTTATTGAGTTTCACACGTGTCTTTTACGACTTTTCCTCATAGGGTTTTAAATTCCATGTGGCGAGAAATAGTCCTTGAATTACTCAAGTACTTTTTATGGTTTCTGAAAATTCGGTTACAATGTCCTTTTGTACCGAAATATGTTTTTCCCTTATTTTATTTTATTTTCTTTTATAAATAAAACAGAGTTAACCAAAAGATGTTTATTACAACTGGTAAGAGTAAAAGCATGAAATAAATGATTTGAATATTTACTTCGAATATAAAATTTAACTAATTTTAATCATTTAATATTTACTAATTTGAATATTTCGTTTGAATTCACGCTCTCATAATAGATAGCGCTCTAATAACAAGTAGCGTCACCTGCTGGATGCACTAGGTGAATCACATTAGTCGCTTGGTAATGTAATGCCTCTAGATGCATCCAGTAGCTGACGCTACCAGCCAATGAAATGCAAATTTAAATGTAATTTAGATTATATTAAATTATTTTATGATTTCATAATTTAAATAGTGAACACTGTCCAAATTAGAAAGTTTAGGTTCTGTATCGTAGAATATTTATTATATAGAGTATATTTTGTTTCAAATAAATATAAGCTATTATCGAGTACAAAGGGACATTGTAGTTGAGTTCTGAGAAACCTTAGGTACCTGAGATTCTGAGGAAAAGCCATAAAAGACACGTGTGAGAAAAATTCTATGATCCCTTGTTTCAACGGCTTAATAATAACGTAACAAATATGTAACAAAAAATAAGATCGTTAAATAACATATTTTTGTTAAACTTGCTTTAATATAATATTGCAACGAAATATATAAAAATTAAATTAACAATTTATATCCTGTATCCAACTTATAAATAATTATTAATTAATGTTAAAAGAATAAGATTGTATAAAATAATATTATTAAATTATATTTATCTCTTACATTAACAATTAAACTATTTCATAGTTTTAATAGATTATAGATTGATAGAAATAGTAATAAGCTTAATCTAATTTGCAAAATACGAATATTAATGCACTGCAATATATATAATTTATAAATAAATATATGTGAATATAATAGAAAATATTATATATTAGTGTGTGAAAATCATTTATATGTAGTAGAAATATGTGTACTTATATATGTAAAAGAGCGGATATATGTATGGGAGTTATGGTGGGAGAAGAACGGAGTTTGAAGCTCTTCGGAAAAACTATGTAACGACACTTCTCATCAAGAGCTTAGATTGCTAAGATCACGTCATTGTAAACCTCAATTTTATATTTTGAAACTTTTTAATATTTTGTCAACTTGAATAATAAATTGAAACCAACTAAATAATTTTGATCAAAATTAAATAACGTCTAAATAAAATTCTTTTATTTAAAATGATTCCTTTCCCGCGCTGAAACCGAGTATTTTAATACTCCCGGGCGAAAGAACACTACAGTAAGTAAAGTTTTCAATAAATAAAAATAACATCCACTAGATGGAAGCATAACAGTAAAAAGAACTGGGGGCTCTAGCTTTCATAACTACGAGTATGTGTATTTACACACACTCACCCATGAAAATCTATAGATGGCTTAACTGTGTGTGCTTAGCAGCCAATTTAGTGAGGCTACAACAACCCATAAATAATAGTTCTTAGCACATAACCGTCACAACTTGGCTAAAATTATTTTTGCTTATTATACTTTATTAAATTAAAATATATTTCGGAACATATTTCCAGTAAATTAGTTAAAAAAAAAAACAACGTAGTTGAAAGTAATCGAATTTGATGAAATTTTGATAAGAAATAATTGTACATTACTAACTATTTAATATTATTTGTAATCACGTACTTGCAAATGGTAAGTAATTATATTCATTTGTTGTACTTTCATTATTCTAAAGCTACAAAGTTAATAATTTAATATGACTTCTTTCTAAGTTATGATACGAAACGTTACAGAATATGCTTTACTGTTGAAAAGTTTAGCGCCTTATCCCACCTTTCATAATGCTTTACTCCTTTAAAGTTAATAAACGTTAAAAGAGGCTGTACACGATAATGAATTGTTTACCATTATACCTACAATTTAATTTGTTGAAAATTAATCATGTGATATTTCAAAAATATTTCAATATAAGTGAAATACCCGAATGAAAAAAATTATTTTCTTAAAGAGTCAATTTTTTAATTCGGGATTAAACTTTATCCAGGATAAAATTATTGTCATTATATCTATCTATGTGAAGTATATGGACATAATTTAACAATGGATAAAATTTTATCTCGGATTGAAATATTAGCTCCAAGTACTTAAGTTGTATGAAACTTAAAAGACTTGAGAATTAAGAAAAATTAATAGATATTCAGAGTTATATGAATCGACTTAATCATAAAAACAGAATCAAATCGTGTTGTTGAAAATTTCAATGCTTTACGTTATTTTAATAATGAAGAAGTGTTTATACTAGCGTTACAAAAGAGTATAATTAACAGTCAAGTACAGTTGAGTTAAGAGAAGGCTAAAAAAGACATAACAAACTTTTTTGAAATAAAAGTTCATGTATTTTATCAAACTTTCTCAAATTGTAGCATGATTGAAAAATATGTTGGTACTGATAAAATATAAAGATCTAGAAAATATCAAGGTAGTTGAAAAGCTTCAATTTTATATTAAAAAACAACACTTATTTGTAAATTGTTGAAACGCGATATCTTTTGAACAAACATATCTTTTAAATAAATTTTCGCTTTCATCACCATAAATCCGCCGTAAAAACAAAGAATTATAAAAAAAAAGAAATGACAATTAATCAATTCATCTATTTTTTATGGCCAAAAATAGGCTAACCCTACTTGTAAATATTTACCAAACAAATTCAATTCTATTTACATGCACATACACGGACATACATCTAGTCGGAAATAGAATACCTTCCTAGGACCTGAAAACGTAAAAATTTGATGAACATTTGACTTTCGAAACTTAAAGTAATAGTGAGAAGTTTAAAACAAAAAGTTTATATGCTTATAATAAAAATAACTTTTCATTTACGAATGATAAATGAATATAATGCTTGTCTGAAATGGCTAATTTCATTAAAGTATTAATTTTTCACTTTTCAGGCGACTAATAGTTTAGAAAACGTTTCATATCCAGATGCTGCTACAGCAATATCTCATGGAAAACGCCACCTCTTGGTTCGAGATTATACAGCGGCTGTAGCTGCTTTAGCAGAAGGTTTAAAAATATTATCACAAACACATGGTGAAAATGCCGATGAATTAGGCGAACCTTATCTCATTTATGGTCGTGCTTTACTTGGTTTAGCACGAGAAGAAGCTGGAATATTAGGTGGTGGTGTTCCAGGTTCCGAAGAAGGAGATAATGTTGACAGTGAAGATGAAGACAGTAGTGAGGAAAAATCGAATGATACAGATGAAAAAAATGGCGAAATGCTTAACAACCCAAAGCCAGATGACCTTAATGATTCAAATAATATATCAATTGAAAAAAAGGCGGCGATTGTACCTCGTTCAAGTAAAGACACAACATCAACTATTGAAAATTTGAATACCGATGTAACAGACAGATTAACATTAGAAAATGAAAAAATTGATGAAAACTCAGGTGTGGAGGATGATGATAATGAGTCTGGGAATGGGATTGATTTGCAAGTTGCCTGGGAAGTTCTTGAGCTTGCTAAAATTGTTTTCCAAAAGCGCGGGTCTTCTGGTCTTAAAAGTCTTGCAGAAACATATAGATTGTTGGGTGAAGTGGCTATGGAAAGTGGTAATCATCAAGTTGCCATCACTGATCTTAAACAAGCTTTAAAAATATTTAGTAATGAAGAATTTTTTGACCCAAGGGTTTTGGCAGAGCTTCATTATCAACTAGGCTTAGCTTATTCACTACTTAATGAGTTTGATTCAAGTATTCAACAATTCAATAAAGCGACGAGCTTATTAGAATTAAAAATCAATCAATTAGAAACGATGAAAGAACCCCCCAAATCAGATGATCCATTTTATACAGTTGAAAACGAAATCAAAGAGCTAAAAGAACTATTACCAGAAATTCAAGAAAAAATCACAGATATGACTGATTTTAAGCAAGAAGCTTGTAAACTTGTCATTGAAGGGATTAAAAACAAAGTTACTAGTGTTCCGCACAACGGTGCAAGTACAAGTTCTACAATGGCTAATACTGCAGAAAATATTTCATCTTCAAAAGAAAGTAAATCTGTTACTGATATCTCTCATCTCGTACGAAAAAAACGTAAAAGTGATGAACCGATGGAGCAGAATATATCCCCCTTTAAAAAAAAGTGTTGATGTTCCATGAAAAATTTTCATATTTTCATATGTTCGATAAAAATTTTACACTTACTTTTCATACCGAAATGTTGTCATGTAGTTAATATTCATAAGATTTTTAATAGTATTTCCTATAGTAAAATGATATTAAGGTATTTAAATTTTTCAAATGTACTTTTTCTTATTAGTAGGCATTTTTTTATGATTTATCTTCCGTAAAGTAAAACTTAATTTTTTTTTAACGATTTGACTCTAAAATTGATACTTAAAGTGTGTAAATTACAGTTACTTTTATAATGAAAGTTTCGTTGATAAATCAATGTAGTCAGCGATATAATTTTAATATTTAAAGTAAGCAACCATTATTTTACTTACAAAGCAATTTTCCGTTTTCATAAAGTACATAGATAAGTTTTTAATACAAAAGTATAACCAATTGTATTTTTTACTTTTCACAATTTTTGCAGTACAAAATTATTAATTCAATGAAAAATTAGTTGCTAATTTATTTACTTTGTTCTGCAGTTTGATAATAGTTAAAAAAATAAACATACAATTTTTTGAACTTTACGTGTATGAAATTATTTCTTACTTCCGAATTTCTTAATTACCTTGATGCTTAAATCTAATTTGATCTTCAGAGATTTAAATTCTATTAAATTCAAAAAAAAATTTGGTGTTATAACAAAAGGCAGGTATGTGTCACATATTGGAGTAATTTCTTGTCAATTAATTGTGGTCATTGAAGATAAAGAAGCTAATGTAGGTAAAAAAATCTGCCTAATGTTGATATAGTATATTACACACCTAGGGAAGTAAGAAATGTCTCAGATCACATGTAATTGTTGGCCGAGGCGAAGCCGAGGTCAACAAACATGTGATCTGAGGCTTTCTTATTTACTTCCCGAGGAGTGTACACTATTTTTTTGTCCGACGAAGGCGGAAAGCGGCAACTTAGTTTAGCGCAGCGGGACGAAAGTTGCCACTTTCCGCCCGGAGGGCAAAAAAATAAATTATAAACTGATAACAAATGAACAGACACACGCACACATGGAAAGTTTCAATTTTCTAAGAGGAAAATAAAAACCTTGAGCTTGGGTTAAATGAGGTGAAAGCATAATGTAATTTTCAAACTAGATGTTTTGAACAAGTTGAATTTTTATCTTTTTTTATCTATATTTTAACCTAACAGAAAAATTTCAAGCTAGTTTATTACTTCTGGAAAAATAATATTTTTTATTGATAATTTTGGTAGTTTTCAAATATAAAGTTGTTTTGAAATTAAATATGTTCGTTGTACTTGTCAAAAATTAACTTGAACAAAGTTTTTGAATATCAAGTAAATTTCATAGAAATCTATTTATTGCATTGGTCCTCACCCCAGAATTCGATCATAATATTACCTAAGTATTCGAGTAAGGCTCAAAAATTGCATTGGATTCAAAGTTCATGTATATATGTATATGTAATACTAGCTGACCCGGCAAACGTTGTTTTGCCATATAAATAATTTCCTAGTAATTTCTAGTGTAGACAAAAAATAGCTTACTTATTGTAAGTATGTACGTATGTTAGAATGTGTATATTGTATGTATGTAAGAATTTATTTATTTATTTATTGATAATAAATGCCAAGGCACAGGCCAAATGGCAAGATATAAAATACAGTAATTTTTGTGGAACTGAAAAATTTACAAAATATGTAGATAAATAACAAACAAAACTATAAAGTAATGTATAAATCGATTTAGCTTAACAATATTATAAATTCAATAGGTATATTTGGTAATAATTTAAGATTAAATTAATGAGATTTAAATTAAATAAGATTTAAATAAGTCCATTTCTTATTTGGAATAAAAGTTAACTAACATCTTGTAGAAACTAGCTAAACAAAATAATACGTTGTGTTATGTCCGAAAAATATGATCTTGGGATTCGGTAGCTGGACTATCGGAGGTTCGGATAACAGATGAATTTCGCTAACGAAAGTATCGTTAAGTTTTATTTTATGGGTTCGCGAAGGTGAAAATCCCGGAGAGGGCCCCTTGATTAAGACAATCGACCTCGGAAATAATAATAATAACCTCCACTTACTATTGCGAATCTTGACTCCAACGATGATTCTTTCTTTGATTGGACTTTATCTTCCGTTGCTTGGCCGCTTCCTTCCTCCTGTTGGACTGGAGGTTAAAGGTTGAAGGTTGAAGGGCTTCTTAATTTATGAATGATGGTACACTTTGATTCAAGTTTTTAGGTTTATATTCAGATTAAAGGCCCTATGGGCAAACACGTCTTAATTTACACTGATCACTTATTAACTAATACCAATATAAAATAGCGTTGAAAGTATATGAGTTCGTAACCGGAGTAACGACCCCGGCAAACAAAAGTTCGCCGATTATAATTCACAAAAGGAAAATATGATTTGAGAGTGGGACCAGGTCACCGGAACTGCGGGAATCTCGATTATCGTAAACACGAATCGTGGCTCGAAGAATCACAGTCACAGAACTCGGAAATACCGTTAAGGAACTCGAAATTGGAAATAAAGGAAAAGTGACTAATTAATTTAATAATTGAAGTCTGCCTACACGTGTCGGGGTGTAGGACTCACCCGGGCTCTAAGGCAGAACTGTTACCTTGTAAATGAGCTCGCGAATTATGGTGTTCACGTCTTTTATCACCTCGGTCGCGATTTGCAAGTGGGACTACTAATTAAACAATTGGTTCCTTTTGATGAGGTGATAATGCGCGGTAATGTGTATTCTTCAGCCACGAGTGAGTTGTCGCGCAGTCCAGGTTGTTGTTCCCTAAATATGCAAGCGCTGCACTTTTCGGCAGGACTGGGAGGCCCTGTATTATAGACGGTATGCCGGATATAACAGCATCCCCCCCGAAAGGAAGGGTGCTAACAGCATCTTTTCTTTCGCGAACTCGGGCGTCCTATTTTGACGAAAAGTTCATGCTTGCTTACAATTTTGTATGAATAATTTTTAGATGAATTTACAAAAATTTTGTTATCGGAATATTAAGTACGTGTTTACCCATTACAATTATAAGAACTTAATGTATAAGAATATTATTATTATATATTAGTATTATATATTAGTTTCTCTGGTTTTAAAATATAATGTTTCTAGATATAATTTATATATATTATCCCTTTTTTTTTTTTTTTTTTTTGCAAATACGTTATTTAGATATGGTTAATCGTCATTATGTTATACACAAATACAAGGCAAAGTCCTATGTAATGTTATGTAAAAATTAATTCAATTTATGAATAATTAATTAATTTAAATTGTTTAATTATTTAATATTTGGTCCTAGCGTGTTAGGCTAATAGACCGGGAACTCCGAGTTTTATATTTATTGAGAATAGGTTTGTTTGAATAAATTGATCACTAGTTAAATTTAATACATATATTGTTTGAAATAAAAGTTAGTTAAGTTTTAAAAAATTCTTACAATTGTTACAATTATTATACAATGATTGAAGTTTAATATTTTCTTTCCTATAACGAGTTTACAAAATTACTAAATTCACAAATATTAATAATTAAAAATGTACCTGATAAATTGATGAATCTTGTTAATTCAAATTGCTGTGGTTGATTTCGCTTCACTACTTATTTTTACTTTTACAAACTGTTAAATTTTACTGAGACAAAAATTTCGCGTAGTCTATTTGAGACTTACTTAAACTGTGTACGATGTTACCACTAGAAAAGTCAAAGCACGAAGAAGAGCGAACACCCAGCAGTTTTCCGGGTCCGAGATTTTGTGGTCCCTCAGTTGTTAATTGGAGGGAGAACCCAGTGCCCAATTAGCTATCGTTTTCCGGGGACTCTTACCCTCTCTTCGGATGTTTCGGAAAACTACTATAGTGGCGGTCTACTTCGTATTTTGGTGTACAAGTATACTGTACGTTTGTGATAGTGGATAGGCGCATCTATACACACACACATATGCACACAAGGATTCTAATGTTAACTTATACTTTACTATACGAAATGTTTAAATATTACTATTTTTTAAATTTATATACGTAACTAAATTATTGGAGCGATTAAATTACAATTCATTAGTAATTTTTTATTAGCAATTGATTTAATTAGTCGATCGTTGTTAATAGTTAATTTGTAATTTCCTATTTCGAATTATCTATTTATTCTTATATATATTTTAACTAACTTCGGTTATAGTTTAAAGAGGAAGTGTCGTTCAAGAGTCGATTATTGTTAATAATTAATTTGTAGTTTCCTATTTTTTTTATTTGTTTCCTTAACATTTAAATTCTATTTCACTTTAGTTTATTTAACTAACTATTCATTTTGAGTCATTATTTATCTATCTTTGCTTCGAATTATTTATTTATTCTTATATGTATTTTAACTAAAATTTTATCTTTGGTTATAGTTTAAAGATAAAATGTTGTTCAAGTTTTATTTTATAGTTTATTTAACTAGCTATTCATTTTGAGTCATTGTTTATCTTTCTTTACCTTGAATTGTCTATTTACTCTTATATGTATTTTAAAATCTTAAATGCATTGAGGTTCTAAACTAAACACCTAAGTAAGGGACATGGATCCTAAATCCTATTACCTGGCCTACAGACGAACGAAAAATTATGACGGTCTTCAATAAAAAAAATAAAAAGAAATTGTTACTAAAGAAATTAATATTAGTAAAAATTAATATATATAAAAAAAAATGTATTACATAACAGTAATTTTGTAAATTTAAATATATAAAGGAATTTTATTTAGAAATTTGTTGAAGATTTCTCCATTATTTACTATTGCAATTAGTAGGTTTTTAATCGTTTTTATTGATTAATTGTCTTGATCTTGTATGATCTAGCAGCCACCAGATGACTATCTTTGTACTTATCATAAAACATAAGACGGTGAACCATTTATGATCAAAGTATATTGCGAATATATGTAATTATTAGTTACCCCTATAATAATAATAACAGTAATAATAATAATAATAATGATAGTTATAACCATAAAATTGGTTTATCTAAAATTTGAGAGTTGAAAATTGGAAATTTCCTTTCTCATAATTCTAGAAAATTTGAAAGTTAAAATAAAACAAAAAAAAAAAAAAATCGAAGATTTTCTCCTTCTAAATTTTGAAAATTTGAGAGCTGAAAATCGAAAATTTTCTCTTTCTAAATTTTGAAAATTTGAGAGCTGAAAATCGAAAATTTTCCTTTTCGTATTATTTTTAGGTTACTTCTGAGACAATTATAGTAGTAAAAATATTCATTATAGTAAAAAAAAAAAAGTTTTCTCTTGTTTTACGTTTCTTCGTAGTTCGCGAGGCGAACTCCTTTCTTCTTGGAGTCTGTCCTTGGTTCCGTTTTCCGAGAAGTATTTGGTGGATTCTGATTTGACCCTGTCGATGGTTTCCTGTCCGGTGTTGTTTCGTTTGTATTTTGTAAACTATTCTCTTTTTTATCCCGTGGTGCGGGGCTTGGACTCAGGGTTTTGTTTTCTGGGTTGGTCCAATAACTCGTCGCTGTCTCTTCAGCTGGATTGAAGGTAATATTGTCGATACCGTTTCTTGGATTTCTGTATTTCTTGTTACAACAATAGCCTGGATTGTTTTTTGTTAAGCATTTTTGTATTATTTGGCGATAGTAAAGTCCCGCGATGAGGGTAGTAAGCCCAATTATTGTGATTATTATTCCAGAGTTTGTTGCTGTGACGTAACGATGTTGTCCTTTTTCTCGATGGTGCAACCCAATTCGAGTCAAGCGGTTGTTTGTCCCTTCCAAGCTCTCTCCCCATTGGGAGTGGGGATCGTCATTAGGTAATGGGTCCATTGGAATGTTCGTGAGTTTGTGTGGGGGATTCAGTTGGTTTGTCAAATTTGCAACCAAAGGTTCGATGTTTAAAGTTGGGAACACGTGGGTGCTTGTCGGTGTTTGTTCTTCCGATGTCCCTTTCACAAATATTTTTCCATTACTTAATACGCATCCTGGTTTTAAGTTAAAGGCGCCTGCATCGCTCAGTAGGTATTCCTTCCGGATGCTCGTACCACAGGTTCCTATGAATTTTTGCGGTTTACAAATTGAGTATGCCCACGAATTAGGTGCGTGTAATTTAATCATTTCATCGTCGCATTTAGGTAATATCCGGATGTCACACGAATTTAATATTTTAGATGATGGTTTTATTAGAAGTAAAACTTCGCAGTCGCTGTCTTCGTTAATATTTTTAATAGGGAAGTTTGGGTGACAAGCCAGGTCGTTTGCGATAGGTCTGCATTCTTTGATAAATTCTTCGTCTATTATGAAATATTGGGAATGGAGCGCGTCGATGCCGAGGAAATTTTTCTTGGGCCGGATTGTTAGGCCTCTCGTTACTCCGTTGATTATTTGAGACGTGGTGATCGATTTTAGGCTGTATAGTTGGTATGTAACCGGGTGAAATAGAGGTAGTGTAATAAATATTACAAGTTTCTTACCCGTACGTCCGATCACTATTTTTGCTACGTCTACTAGACCTTGTACGTTTATATGGTCCTTTGGTTGAGGTGCGTTCAGATCTGGGTATCGTTTCGTTATATCAGCTGTTGCTCTTAGCAGCTGATCCGAGGATAAAATGTCGTTGGATATATGACCCCGTTTGGCCGTTTCAATTGCTGACTCTACTCTTTGTAGGTACCGGATCCAGCGATTTAGGTGTTGGATCCATTTCTCTGACAAGAGCATAAGGTTTATTCGCAATTTCATTCGGAGTTCCTCTTCCTCAAGTTTCAGTTGATAATGGGACATCGACTCGGATAAACGTTGTAATTTATTTCGCGTTTTTATTTCATCTGCGATTATTTTATTCACTTCTGCTCGAATAATGTGAGTCGCATTGTTTACGAGGACTGTAATTTCTCTTTGATCTTGGTATAATCGATCGATTTCTTGTGACAGGTGTTCGTGATCATCGTAGTCCATTAGGCCGAATACTTCTCGCGCGATTTTACCGACAAAACCGAACCATGGTGTTCTACGGTTACGCTGATAAGGGGTTCTTCTTCGGTAATTTCTAGGGTAGATTCGATTCTCCGTAAAATTGCATTTTTCTCGTCTTTTAGATCTGAAAGTAGGTGTTCTTGTAGTATACTTGAACATTCTATTACCGTAAAACTTATGTTGCATCCGCTTGACGCGATCATTTTGGCGACGGGGTCTTTCCAGGCCTGATGATCTTGATTTGTGATGGCTCCTATATCGATTGTAGATATAATGTTCCATTCTCTCTCGACCATATGTACTCTTTTGTAGGGATCGTATAAGAGTCCAGGATTATATTTCACCGGTTGTAGTTCGATTGCGTCTAGGTCAGGTGTAACAGAGCCGGTGACGCTGGAGAGTAGGTGGGAGAAGAAGAAGATTATCAGCATTGTGAATGATGTGTGATCTGCAACAGACCATTTTCTTTTATTCGGTGGCTAGCTTTAATTTACTAGGATGTTTAATAATATTTTTCCCGTTTCCTACTTCTAGGATTAGACAACCCTTCTCTGTTATTCCCACAATTTCTTTGGGACCCAAATAGTAGGTGTCTAATTTGTTTTTACGGGTTTCCTTTTGAAAATATACAAAATCCCCTATTTTAAAATCTACCGGGTGTCCTTTTTTGTCGAATCGCATTTTAGCTTTTTCTTTCGAGTCTACTAAGGTTTCTCGAGCGATTGTTTTAGTTTCGTTTAGTCGGTTCATTAAGTCGACCAGGTATTCCGGATACGTATCGATTTTATCGTAGTCCGGGAATTCTGTAGGGGCGCGGGCCTTTTTCCCGAAGACTAGTTCGTGAGGAGTGAATCTCGTGCTTACATGTACAGAGGTGTTGTAGTTGAACATCGCCATGGGGAGATATTCATCCCAGTCTTCGAAGGATGTTATAAAGACACGTAAATAATCTACTAGTGCCTGGTGACTACGTTCGAGGGAGCCGTTCGCTTGTGGATAGTACCCCGATGTTGTTACTCTGCGGATTTTTAAAATATCAGACAATTTTGCAAGTAATTTGCTCGTAAATGATGTTCCCCGATCCGATAAAATTATTCGAGGGCAACCGTATAGGCTGATGTATTGATTTATGAGGGCTTCTGCTATCGTAGTTGTCCTGATATCCGGGAGTGGGATTGCTGCGCAGTGTTTCGTGAAATTATCTTGAATGGTTAAAATATGCACGTTTCCCTTGGAGGTCATTGGCAGTGGCCCTACGGTATCGATCGAGATTTTATCGAATGCGTCGTGTGGTGTGTCGGTGATGACCATTGGTTGACGCGTCTTTATTCTTGTTAGTTTTTTCAATTGACAAGTTTTACATTTTTTTATATGTTCGTAAATTTGCTCCTTCATTCCCGGCCAATAAAAGGTTTCTCTTATTCGCCAGTAGGTTTTGAGGACTCCTTTGTGTCCTCCGACAAGGCTTTCGTGTTTTTCTTCGATGATTTTGGGTCGGAGTTCGACTGGAGGTACGACAATCTCCCCATCACATAAGGTGATTTCGACGGGGCAGTCCCAGAGCGTCTTCGTTAGAAGAGGCTGGATGCCCACGTCGCTGTAAGTATCGCCTTTCCTCGCCATTCTGAGGGAGCGGATATTATATTTTTCTAGAGCTAAACGGAGACTATTTAGTCCGGCAATAATTTGATCTGGCGTAATTTTTTCTCGATGGTGGGTGCCCACGAAAATTGAGAATATGCAGTATTTACCGATCCGGGTTATAATATGTCACCCATTCTGGGCTTAGCAGATTTTAAATCTTGTGGATTAATAAATTTGAGATCGCGTAACAACCGGGCTGTGGGGGACGCGAATTCACAATCTGTTGTTAGGAAGTGTGCCAAGTGATTACGTACGTAGGTAAGTCCGTCCCTGCTGGATAGAAATTTTATTGCTGATGTAGACTTAGGTTCGGCGATCGGAATTTCAGCAGGCGTTGTACATCTTTTTCTTAGCTCTTCTTCCGAACTAGAGGGTTCCGATGGTGGTAAATTTATTTCGGCCTGTTGTTCGGTTGTTGTTGGAGTTATTGTGCTATTTTTATGGATTGTCATTTGGTTGGTTAGTTGTACAGGTGTCTCGCTGGTGTCTGAGGGAGATTCTGTGGACGAATTCGGCTTTTGTTGCGGATTTTTAATCGCTGGAACAGGCTGTTCTGATGTTGACGGCTCTCCGAAGGTTACTCTCTTTTTCGCCCTTGGGACCGTTGTTGTTTGGTCAGGCGACGCATTGTCTTCCATCACACTGGAACAGGCTTCGGGGTTGTCATTGATGTTAAATGTGGGTAGTTCGGAGAGTCGGTCTCGTCGTTGAGCAATTACTGTCTCGTCCGCAAACGGTCTATACGGTGTTGATCCTTGATGCGTGGAAATGTCGATTATCTTTCCAGAAGACGGGTCCCATTGTATGCCTTGGGC
Source organism: Cotesia glomerata (assembly GCF_020080835.1). Classification (NCBI taxonomy): domain Eukaryota; kingdom Metazoa; phylum Arthropoda; class Insecta; order Hymenoptera; family Braconidae; genus Cotesia; species Cotesia glomerata. The sequence goes on from NC_058164.1 coordinate 16,142,176, forward strand.
TTCGAAATTTTTGAGCATGGACCGAATCAAAGTAGGGGTTTCCGGAGCTAATCTAATATTTTCCTCCGGTACTGGTACAGAGCTGGGCAATGATGACTCACCGATTTCCGTCGGGATGACGGTGTCATCAGGTTCACTGGCTGTTGAAGTGTCATCATTTTCGCCATCGTTTCCCTCGGATATTAATTCAGTGACTTCATTTCCATTTTCTGAGTCATCTGTACTGGAGTCCGGATTGGTGGGGGTTATTAACGTTCGATCTTCTTCTTCGTCTGAAACTACGTCTAATCGATGAAATGGTGTTGTTAATGATCTTCTGACTTCTCGGATGATCTCTTCGCTAGGTGGTGTCTTAGGAAACTGAACCCATTGTGGATATGCTGTAAGAGGGTTTGCTGGTTTTGTGGAACCGCGTATCCAGTCTGGGGCTACTCCTCTGACATTACCGAATTTTTTTGCAATTCTTTCGAATTTTTCGATGGACTCATTGACGCTAGTTCGAGTTGTATCAATATTTTGCGATGTGTTTTGGATGGGATTTGTTTCGTTTATCGGATCTATTAATTCTCCCCCCTCTTCTTCGTCATCACCGGAATCAAAATAAGTGGCCGGTGCTAGTTCGCGAACGGGATCTTTTGGTATTTCTACTCGTCCGGACTTCCCTCCTCCCTTATTTGGAGGTAAGAAGACGTCGTCAGAGTCGGCCGGAGTGTCTTGTTCTGATCCGTTCTCGGTTGATTCCGGTTCGCGATATGTAATGGGAGGGTTTTGTGAACCGCGACGAAGTTCGGATCGTAAACGAGAAGCTATTGTGTCTCGAATCACAGGGAGACTCTGAACTCTATTATTACGGGAGCCGGGTGGTCGACCTCTTTTCTTTGCGGGCGCTTCTGTGTCTGTGCCACTGGCTGGTAATAATAACGTTTCAGGAACTGAGTTATTTATAATTAATTCTGTATCTTTGGTATTATTTTGAGATTGTTGTGTTTGAATCTCACCCGTTCTTCCCCTCGGGTTGAATGACAAGGCGTCGGCGTACTGATCGCCTACGTTGGTTTTTATAACGACTGTAAACGAGAATTCGTTTAATTTAGAACGCCATTTTCGCTGACGTTCGGTGAGATCTCGGGTGTCTCTTAACCAGGCAACGCAAGCCTTTTTTGTTTGAACCGTGAATTTATTACCGTATAGATACGGGCGAAATTGTTGGACTGAGTATACTAATGCTAGGCACTCTTTTTCGTCCGGTGTGTATCGTAATTCGGCGTCTTTTAATATTCGTGAGGTGCAAGCAACGATTTTATCATTTCTTGTCGCTTTTGGGTTTATTACGAGATTGTTAGGTCCTATTTCAGAAGAGTCGAGTGTGGGGTCATCGAACTCTTGACTTAGGATACCCGAAATCCCTTCGTCTGATGAGCTGAGGGCTAAAATGAAAGGTTTTTCAAGATTCGGGTATGCTAATGTAGAATCTGCGCATAAGGCGGTTTTAATGTCTCGCATGGCAGAGTCTGCTTCTGCTGACCACTTAAAAGTTTTAGTTTTTCTAGTTAGGTCAGTCAGCGGTTTCGCTCGGACGGCATAATTGAAAATAAAACGTCGATAATAATTCGCTAGTCCAAGAAATTTTCGCATCTCGGTTTGATTTCTTGGGTTGGGGGCCTCGCGGAGGGCTTGAATTTTTTTAGGATCTGGTTTAATGCCATCTCTAGAGATAACGTGCCCCAGATAATCTACCTCAGCACAGAGAAATTTGCATTTATCTGGTTGTAATGTTAGCCCCGCTTCCCTTAGCACTTGAAATAATTTTCGTAATCTGACGCCGTGTTCTTCTAGAGTACGCGCGTGTAGAATTATATCGTCTAAATATATCAAGATCCATGGTAGCCAGCCTAGGGCGGTGTTCATCATTCGCTGAAAGGTGGCTGGAGCGCCTTCTAGCCCGAAAGGCATTCTGACGTATTCGAAATTACCGAAAGGGGTGGAGAATGCTGTTTTTTGAGCATCTTCCGGGTCCATTGGAACTTGGTGGAAGCCACTGGCGAGGTCGAAAACGCTGAAAAATTTTGCGTCTCCTAGTTGGTCAAGAAGACCGATAATTGAAGGGAGGGGGTATGCGTCCCCGATCGAGATTTTATTTAAATCACGAAAATCAATTACCATTCTCCACTTTTTAGCTCCGGTAATGGGGTCAGCCTTTTTAGGCACTACCCATACAGGAGAGCAGTAGGGAGATTTTGAGTTTCTGATTATACCTTGTTGTAATAGGTTTTCTACCTGTCTCTGGATCTCTTCTTGATGCTGTTTAGGAAATCTGTATTGTTTTATATGTACTGGTTTGTCTGTTTTAGTCGGAATTTTACACGTGGCCCGGTTGGAACAGCCTAGATTGTCTCCGGGTAGGTGGAATATATCTGTAAATTCACCGACTATTTGTAAAATTTGAGCCTTTTGTTTATCGTCAAGGTGATGAGATGGAATTTTCTTTAAAATTTCAGATGTCCGTTTTTCTCGCGTTGAAACATCGACTGTAGGGTTTTCGCTGAAAACGTCGTCAGAACCGGAAGCTGAACTCTCGATTTGGAATTTATAATCTTCTAGGACTTGTGGATCTAGGTCGAGAGTTACGGCTTCTTCGGTCGTATTAAAAGCCATACAATTCGCGTAACCCTGGTCTGCTAGGACAATGGCATCGCCAAGAAATATGCCTTCCGGTGCCGGAATACGTGGGAGGTATCCCTGTAGCAGACTTTTGGGTTCGATCGGTATTGGTACAACCATTCGAGTGCGAGGCGGGATTGTGAAGATCGGTGATTTGGCTATGTCTAGGCTGAACGGAATAGGATCTCTGGGCCGAACAAGTATGGTCAATGTTTGTTCGTTATATGAAATTTCCGCTTTTTCTTTGTCTAACCAGTCGTTACCTAAGATTCCCACGCCTGGGACTGGTAAGTCCTCTTTGCTGACTTGGCATGTAACTGGAACTCCGAAGATTTTTAAATCTACGGTCCCTAAGGTTTCGACTGGATCACCGCTGATTCCCCGAGCTATAACGCGACGACTGAAATTTATATAAACGTCAGGGAGGAGGGCTGTTTTATTTATAATGGAGACATCCCCCCCTGTATCTATGATAAATCGTTGGTATTTACCTAATAAGGCTGAGCATTCGACGTCTATTTTTGGACCGCTACCTACTGCTAGCAGCTGGGATTCGCAAGCACCTCTCTTGATTGAAAAAGGTATAGGTCGTGTGGGTCGGTTTCTTAGTACCATTGTGTACCAGTAGAACGAGATGTTCGCTTGTTCTTTAATTAAAAAGTCGTTGCCGAGGATCGCTAGGTAACCGCCTAAACGTTGGGGTACTACGCGGAATAGTACTACTTTGTCAAATATTTCGATGGTGACTATTCCTATTATTGGTTGTTGGTTCGATCCGATTCCCCCCACCTGTCCCATGTCCTTGCAGAGAAACGTGGTTTCGTTGGCTAGAGCGTCGATGCTGATAAAATTATAATTTGTCCCTGTATCGATGAGCATTTCTATTTGGTTACCGATAAATTTTGGGCTTTTTACCATAATTACGGGTCCTCTACCGGTAACAAGAGCGATGCCCTTTACTGGCTCCTCTGACGATAGGATGCTGCAGTCATTGGTTGAGGGCGTGGGGGCTGGCTCGTCGTACCCTCGATCTGGCGAGCGCCCGTTGAGTTTAAAGTCGGTTCGAGAGGATCTTCGCCTGGGTTCAGGTTTTTCCTGGGACATCCCGGGCAGCTACAGAACTCCGAGCTTTTGATGTGTCTCTCCAAACGTATCGGTGCGGGTTCCTGGTCCTCTTGTGGTGACTGAGGATGAATCGCTTCAGTCACGGGGTTCACGGGGAGAGTTTCGGGCGTCCCTTGAGGGTAACCTTGCATTGTTTGTTGTTTTCTCGGGATCGCTGGAGTTGGATGTAGCTGACCTGAGTGTGTCGGGTAACTCTGAGGTCTGTAAGGTTGATAATAACCTCCCTGTTGGTAAGGAGTCTGGTATTGGCGATTTCCGTATGCCCTGTACGGTGTTCGATATTGCCCTTGACCCGAAGTGGGCTGAAATTGCTTTCTTGGGTAGCTATTTTGAGTCGATGGTATCCCGTTCGTCGAGAATACCATAGCTTGTGGTGGTTCACAATCCGAATCTTCGCAACCGGGGTCTCCACACGGAGGTAGCCCATAATATGGTTGTTCTACAACCTCTGGATAGTCGAAATATGGATCTTCGGCCGGTGTATAAAAATCAGGGCATTCGGGTACACTATAGGCGAACGCAATTGGTTTTGGTTTAACATATAAGTCTGTTTCCGGGGCTTTGGTCCACGGATGACCTTGAGTTGGGACTGCTTGTTGTTGAAAACGTTGCTGGTTTTGAAAATATCCCGAATTTCCGTTTGGTCTATTATGGTTACTGTGGATTTTTGCCGGCTCCGACCTGGGGTCGCGTTGCGCTGGTCTCGGATTTTGGAGACGCATATTATTATCGTATTTTATGGCCTGTTCTTGAATGGCCTCGAACAGAGCTGTTAGGGTCGTATATTTAGCGGTGGAAGCTAAACATTTGAGATAATCTGGTAAAGATTCGAAAAATGCATCTAACGCGAGTTGGTGAGCCTGATTCATAGTGGCTCCCCGGTCCGCTTCGGGCACTGCGGCCTGTATTTTCCGAAGGATTGATCGCAGTCGATAATAATAGCTTTCTACAGCTTCATAATTTCCTCTACGTGCGGTAGTTAATTTGCCTAGCGATAATCGGAGAGGGTTGCCGAGTCTGAAATGGCTACGGAGAACGCTTAATAGTTCCTGGACCGAACGAATTTCCATGTCTTCAACGACATGGCGGGCGCGTCCTTGTAATTTGCGTAAAATGCGTCCAATAAACGGTTGCTGATTGTTATCGGGTATTAAATGTAGCCAGTCTTTAAGTCTACGATCAAATTCTTCGAAGCTGACATCGCTATCGCCCGTAAATGTTGGTAAATTTTCTTCTAATTCCCGTGTGATATGATAATGATCTTTTTCCGCTTCGTCTCGTATTGTCGTGTATAACCGCGTACCTGGAGCCGGCGGTCCTTCTCCATCGTTAGGGTTCACCATTTTTAATCCGTAATTACTAAATTCGAGGTGTATCGAAAACGGTGTGTGTACGTTGTGCCTACTTCTTGAGACAAGGGTGGAGTATTTACTTCCGAACCTGTTTGTTTAAACTGGGGTAATGCTCTCCGGGTTTTTAATAATTTAGTTAAATTTTAAATACGGTTTCGCTGCTAAGTAATTTTGGGTATTCCCCTTTTTTTTTTTTTTTTTTTTTTCTAGGATTAGAAAGGAAGGCAAAGAAAATAATAGATAAAGGAGCTTAAAAGAAGAGAAATAACTAAAAGAGGGAGACAAAATAAGATTTAATAACAGAGAGAAGAGAACCTCTTTTTTTTTTTAAAAGAACGCAATTAAAAAAAGAAAAGGAAATTTTAAATCGCGAAGTATTATTTTAATTACTAGGTAAGTGGGTCACATCTGTAGAGTACAATAACCGGAGAGTAAGATTAGTTATCGTAGGTATAGGGTTACGGAATGTAGAGTACGAAAGAACAAACGCGGAAGAGTCGCGTCACTCTTCTTAAAGATTAGCTGTCGAGGCCTTGACGCTAGTGTTACAGCACACAAGGTCGGCACAACAAAATCTTTACAAATAATAATAATAAATAACACTAAAATAATAATAAAATAGTAATAATAATAGTGATAATTATAATAATAAGATTATGATTGAAAAAAAAAAAATGAAAGAATTTTCAGTTAGTTTATTTTTTTTTTTTTTTTTGTTTAAATAATTTTTATTTAATATCAGCAAAATTAAAATAAAAAAAAGAAAAAAAAAATTTTAATCGAAATAAAATTTATTATTAGTCAGCAGAAAGAAATAACGAAGTATTTTGAATGGTTTAGCTGTTGGTTAATTCCAAACGTCAGCAAAAAAAAAAAAAAAAAATTTTATTTAATTTTATTATTGTATTTATAATTTAAAAATTTTTAAATAAAGTTGGAGTCGAATTACGCCGGATATATCAAATGACGAATTGAAGCTAAATTTAATTTTGCTTAGCTAGCGGAATGTGAAATAATAAAATATTATATTAAATAGTATAAAAAATTTGGGTGTGGTTATTGATTTTAAAAAAAAAAGTTTTGGAAATTTTTGGAGGAATTAGGAAAGAAATACTCTTTTCCGACAATTTTATCCGGGGTGGTTTGTCTAAAACGAGGGATCACCGTTCGAATCCCACCGCTGCCACCAAAAATTCAGGTCTGTTATGTCCGAAAAATATGATCTTGGGATTCGGTAGCTGGACTATCGGAGGTTCGGATAACAGATGAATTTCCCTAACGAAAGTATCGTTAAGTTTTATTTTATGGGTTCGCGAAGGTGAAAACCCCGGAGAGGGCCCCTTGATTAAGACAATCGACCTCGGAAATAATAATAATAACCTCCACTTACTATTGCGAATCTTGACTCCAACGATGATTCTTTCTTTGATTGGACTTTATCTTCCGTTGCTTGGCCGCTTCCTTCCTCCTGTTGGACTGGAGGTTAAAGGTTGAAGGTTGAAGGGCTTCTTAATTTATGAATGATGGTACACTTTGATTCAAGTTTTTAGGTTTATATTCAGATTAAAGGCCCTATGGGCAAACACGTCTTAATTTACACTGATCACTTATTAACTAATACCAATATAAAATAGCGTTGAAAGTATATGAGTTCGTAACCGGAGTAACGACCCCTGGCAAACAAAAGTTCGCCGATTATAATTCACAAAAGGAAAATATGATTTTGAGAGTGGGGACCAGGTCACCGGAACTGCGGGAATCTCGATTATCGTAAACACGAATCGTGGCTCGAAGAATCACAGTCACAGAACTCGGAAATACCGTTAAGGAACTCGAAATTGGAAATAAAGGAAAAGTGACTAATTAATTTAATAATTGAAGTCTGCCTACACGTGTCGGGGTGTAGGACTCACCCGGGCTCTAAGGCAGAACTGTTACCTTGTAAATGAGCTCGCGAATTATGGTGTTCACGTCTTTTATCACCTCGGTCGCGATTTGCAAGTGGGACTACTAATTAAACAATTGGTTCCTTTTGATGAGGTGATAATGCGCGGTAATGTGTATTCTTCAGCCACGAGTGAGTTGTCGCGCAGTCCAGGTTGTTGTTCCCTAAATATGCAAGCGCTGCACTTTTCGGCAGGAATGGGAGGCCCTGTATTATAGACGGTATGCCGGATATAACAGTTGTAACATTGCACATAAACTTAGAAATATTAATCGTAGAAATATTAATGTATCTATAAATCATTTGACAAAAGGTAATCGAACAATTCCTTTTTAAAGACTTCTAATGAACTCGCATCTAAGACATCTGGTGGAAGTTTTTGCCATAACCGTATTGCTGATATAACGAAAGAATGTTCTAGGCAAGATGTTGAGAATTTAGGTATTAAGAAATTTACATTATTATTTTTAATTGCAATTCTTTCTGAACGCCTAGAGTCATCATCAACGAACATTTCTCTTAAATAAATAGGCTTACCGATGGTTAACAATTTGTAGAAGTAAGTTGCCAAGAAGTACAATCTTCTAGATTTGACTGACAACCAGCATAATTGTTGTCTGTAAGGCGTGATATGTTCATCTCGTTTTAAATTATAGATAAATCTAATAGCACTATTTATGGCCCGTTGTAATTTTAAATCATTCTCAACATTTGAATCAATAAGAACAACAGAACAATAATCAATTAATGGTAAAATAGTAGCTATAACCAATAGTTTCCTTATTTCCATAGTAAATATATTTTTTCGAATTTTCAAACAATAAAGAGCAGAATTTATCTTTTTAATAATATAAGAGATATGATTTTTCCAGGAGAGATCATTATTTATATATAGTCCAAGGCATTTAGTTGAATTTACATAAGGTAGTTTAATACTATCAATAACAATAGGTGGAAGAGTAGACCAATTTACTTGCTTTAATTTACTATTTGTTCCAATGATCATTGCTTTAGTTTTATTGAGATTTACAGCCAAACCGTGTTCGCCAGCCCATTCGAAAATAGCTTGTGCGTCCTTTGTGACTAGATTAATAGCATTTTGCAAATTACTGACCGATGAATGATAATAAATATATTTGTCATCGGCAAATAACCCATATTTGCAATGTGTAATCCGTCGTGCTACTAGGTTTATAACCATAAGAAATAATATTGGTCCTAAAACTGATCCCTGAGGGACTCCGGAAGATGTTTCGAGAAATTTAAGTGGTAAACTATTTTCATCTATAATTGACTGTGATCGCTGTGACAGATATGAGTGAAACCAGGTGATAGTTTTTAAAGAAAAGCCTAACTCAAACATAGTTTTTAATATCACTTTTGCATCAACATAATCAAAGGCTTTACTTAAATCAAACAATACAATAATTGTTAATTTACCTCTATCCATGGCATTACGTATATCCTCAGTCAGTTTCAGTAGAGCCGATTGCGTATTATGGTATTTTCTAAACCCTGATTGATATTTATCTAGCAGCTCATTTTCTTCTAAATAATTTACAACTTGATTAGCTACCAATCTTTCAAATGCTTTACTTAGGTGGGATAAATTAGCTATCGGTCGAGTATCTGCGGGTGACTTTGGCGGTGTCACTTTGCTTAAAGGAATAATAAAAACTATTTTCCAGATGTCAGGGAAAACACCACATTCTAACGAGCGATTAAATAGACGGGTCAAGAAGATAATAATTTGGGGTATATGGTCTCTTAACCACCTTAGATTTAAGCCATCCGGACTTTTGCCCTTAGATTTTGATAGAGTTAATTTCAATTAAATCAAAGAATGTGGTATATGCGTGAAATAAGCATGGAGCGCTGTGAACGATGAGGGAATATAAAAATAACAAAAGGCAAACATTATTTTTAAGTTATTATAATTTATTCCTTAAAATTATATATCATTAATTAAACAATTACGACAGTAACACTATTAAACAATATCAATCTCTTAATGCTATAGCGTGAACAATATTTTTTGTTAGTCCATCTTTAGCTAACACAAACAAACTGGATGGTTTACCCACTCGAGAGCATGCCACGTATAATTGTCCGTGTGAAAAACATGGTGTTCTCAAATCTAATCCACAAACAGACATCGTTTGACCTTGGGATTTGTTGATAGTCATTGCAAATGCCAATCTAATCGGAAACTGAATACGTTTGAATCGAATTGGCACATCTGTAGGTATAATAGGAATCCGTGGTATGAGTATATTTTCACCTCTGAACTTGTCATTTAAAATCCTGGCTTCGATCACGTTTTTCATTAATTTTTGAATGACTAATCGCGTACCGTTGCACAGCCGGGGCGGGTTCAAATTACGAAGCAAGATAATTGGAGATCCAACCTTTAATTGTAAATTATGCTGTGGCATGCCTGGCAAATCCAGTGAGTTCAAAAACTCTGTGGGAAAATTTACTGCTTCGCTGTCGTCGCAAACTGTATCAATAGATTTATATGATACCAAGTTCCCTGGCAACAACATTTGTATCTTCAGATTTAAATTGTCAACGTCTACATTTTTTGCCGCTAAAATCGCTCTTTCTGCAAGCCACTCATGATTTATGTACTGTGTGTGTACATCGGGAAATATGTATATGTAATATATGTAATATAACGCGGCTTGTGGATACGATAGCTCCTACAATTCTTGATGAATCTTAATGAAACTTGGTACATTTATTCTTTGAATGGATTCAAAGATAAGCAAAACCGCTCGATTAATAGCAGCCATTTAAGATTTTCAAAATAGTGAGTATTGCATTTTCGGTCACTTCATCAGTGAATAACTTTTGATTAAGAAAAGATAACTTATATTTTTGAAAAATGCAATTTGAAGCTTATGAAATTGCCTTTAATTGACCTATGAAACATTTACTCCACAAGTTATTGGAAAAAAACAAAGATAATTTATTTCTGAGAAATCTAGCTTCCATCTCGGTTGAGGCCAAATGGCGTTTTTAAAATTTTAAACGTTTAAGGTAAATATTTTAGTTGCAACACTAATGCTAACAATTTTTTTCACCAAAGTCCGCGTTTTTCAATAATTTATAGATATTTCGACAAAATTTTAGTTTCAAAAATTATAATTAATACAAAGTGTATGTTTTTTTTTTTTTTTTTTTTTTTTTTAGAGAAGCGAAAAAAATCTTCCAAAGACACCACTATCATTGAAAGAGGATGGTCGGTAGTGTGGGATTTTTACCCACTAAAAAAAACTCCTCTCTCTTTACCCGTGGATGGTACGGAGATGACTGAATCGGAACCGCGTAAGCATTACTTCAATCCAGTCTATGTTGCGTCTTACGACACCTACTCCTGGTCACTGGTCCCTTTCTGCGGTTTTTGCTTTTAGAAGGCGCTGCGCGTAGGCTGCAACAGCTGACCAGTTTTCTTCTTTTCTGAGCATGCAGGCTATCAAGCTCTCGGGAGAAAGCGTGGTGCCTATAATTTCTTCGGTGATGCTTCTGTAGTCCTTCCACCGTACACACTCGAAGAACGTGTGTTCGGCATCGTCTATTTGATCCGGGCAGTATTTGCACGTTGTCGTGGGGTGCAGGTCCATCTTAAAAAAATAGGCGTTGAACTGTCCGTGTCCTGTCAATAGCTGGGTAAGGAAGAAGTCTGTGTCCCCGTACTTCCGAGAGAGCCAGACGTTGATGTTTGGGATCAAGCGAACTGTCCATCTGCCCGTCTCTCCTGATGTCCATCAGTCCTGCCACTCTTGCTGCGTTTCTACCTTTATCCTTGCTCTTGCCTCCTTCATGTTTTCTCCACTGGTTTTAGCGTCATAGAGTTTTGCTCTCTCGAACGCTAGTAAGTCGATGGGCGCGGCTCCCGCAATGACCAACACAGCCGCTTCGGAAACCGTGCGGTAGGCACAGGAAACCCTGAGAGCGCCTCGCCGCTGTACTGCTGCCATTTTTTGCCGGTAGGTCTTCTGCTTTAATATGTCTGTCCATATCTCTGCTCCATAAAGCAGTACCGAATGGACTGCTTCCAAAAAAATTCTTCTCTTTTTGGTTCTTGGTCCCATAGTGTTGGTCATAATTCTTGTTAGGCTAGATACCGTCTTGCTGGCTTCCCTGCATGCACTGTCAAGGTGTTCGCGGAAAGATAGTTTCTCGTCTATTATTGCCTCTAGATAGCGCAGGGCCCTTATTGACGTCAGTGTTGTTCCTCCCATATCCACAGCGAATGGTTTTGGGAACCATTTCTGACGTGTCAAAACGACCATCTCGGTTTTCTGCTTGGCGAGTTTCAGGTGGTGTTTATCAAGCCAAGTCTCGACGGCGTCAATGGTTTCCCGGTGTGTGTGTGTATGTGTGTGTCCTAAACTGCATAAAATTGGTTGATCCGTTCAAGAGATATTTTTTTTTTTATTTTTTTTATTATTCTCGTTTCAAAAAATTCTATAGAGGTGCTTATAGCACCTGTGCATAGAGAACAAGTACATATTAAATTATATAATTTTCCTTATCAATAATCACTTAATATAGTAATAGTAAATATAGTAATACCTAATACAGTACAAGCTAAAAGAATATCAGCCTAGCAAGTTTGACTGAGCAAAGTTTTACATTATTTAAAATGGATTTTATAAATTTTATAGTTTATATAAATCTTATAAGTAATATTGTAGAAATTATATTAATATCACGATTTTTAACTAATTATCTATTTGTATCTATTCTCTCAGTTTTTTATTTATTAGTTTCTTCTTATCATTCAAAGTTTTCATCTCAAATGGTAATTTATTGAAATATTTCAATGCTACATAATTTACTCGGTGGGTCTTATTAGGTGACTGAATAGTAGGAACGGACAATGTCTCGGATAGTTTAACCGGTCAATACGTAGTCAACCATTAACCGGTAGAGCCTTTGGGGTGTAACCAAATGGTCCAGGTTCGAGTCCCGGTTTGTCCGAATTATTTTTTAGGTTTTTTATTATTGTAAAATACTCCTGAAAGCTCCACAAAAAGACGCCGATTAAACTCGACAGAAAATCCAAAAAAACACTGATGAAACTCGGGGAAAACTTCATGAGAACACCAGCGAAACTCCGTAACGATTCCAATTAAAGACCAATTAACTACTATCGTCTTTATGTGTCACAACTGCACACAATACTCCGAGTTTACTACTGTGATGTAGCAGCACATGCCGCCATCTACATAGGATATAAATTAGCGGTTTATTTAAATTCAAATCAGACAAATAATTGATTAATAATATAATTATAAGAATAATTATTTGTAGAAAAATAATAAGAATAATATTAAGAACATCGTAACAAAGAAAATAAAACATATGGAATACTTAAATATAGAATGGTCACTCAAGAGGAAAATAAAATATAATATCTCGAGAAAAGCTATAAAAAGGAGAAACTAAAATCTTAAATAACAAATACATCTTTGTTTCTTAGAGACTCTAGCAAAATACTACAATTTACGACTTTGAATAAAGGACTTTATTATCCTAGGCTAAACTAAATATTCCCTTTTTTATGGCTTTTCTTCTAACCAGGCAACGACTACGACGCCATGTGTTAAACACATGGTTAGTTTCACTTTTCCGAGAGAAAATTAAGCGAAGGCGTCACTTTTACTTTTGAGTCCCACTCTTGAAGAAATCGAGCAATTAGAAATCATTCTTATAATAAATCCAACCCTAAAGCTAAAATCTCCCCTCTAAAATAAGTTATTAACTCGATGTAAAACTTAGGAAAATTAAGATATAGCAGTAAGCAAGTAACTCCTGTATATGAAACATCTTACAATATATCCCATATAACTTGCATATAAAATCTCATCATTCATAATACCGAATGCCAAATCCTCATCCTAACTAGTATAAATTAATAATAATATTAATTATTATTCACGAAAGTCCGTAACAGGAATACTTTCGTATTCTTTAGCGAATTTTAAAGAGCCCGCCGATCTGAGCCGAATCTAACTTGTGATATCATATCACGGTTTAGCTGAATCGCGACTGGCGCCGCCTCGCGAGCACTGACGATACCCCTTTTGATAGCGCTAAATTTAACATTAGATCTATTTATATTTATAAGAAAATTTTGGGAAAACCCCACAACCTAAGTCTAGAGTTTTAGCCATTAGTAAAAAAGGTTATTGTTAAAATGTATTTTTACTCTCTGAAAATTTATCACAATAGACTAGGAATAATAAGATAGTAAAGAGGATTAAGCCATAAATATATAAATTTACTACCTAATTGCTCTCGACCTAAGTAATTATAGAAATTAGAAAATATATTTTAATTTCTTAAGAAATATAAAATGTTGTATAAAAAAAATGCGAGAAAATAGTCTGAGCCGACTAGTGACCCTCATTTATGACGAGTCTAGCTCAACCCCTCAGTCCGGTAAATTCCCAGAGATGATGAAACTTCGGACAACTCTGCTAGCGAGCCCAGGTAGTTCAACAACGGTCGGAAAGGACGAGTACCTGAGTAGGAGTACAGCTAGGACCCAGTAGGAAGGAGAGGGACCAATCAACGTTGCCAAAAGGCCAGTACAGCGGAATACTCGGATGGTAGGGAGAGTCGCCCCTGCCACTTCTAGTGCTAGGAGTCGGACTTAGACATATTTGAGAAATATCAGAATATTATTCGAGCTCAGACCTATCACCTCGTTTCTAATTTTGTGTAAAGTCTTTTGAATACATATTTCAATTTAGTTAACTTAATTCCGTTCAAAAATTTATTTAATTTATATTCACATATTATCATCTTCCTCATCCTATAAATTCCCGTTGATAAAGTTGAGTATTTCAATATTCCCGGGCGAATCAAAGACCACGTCGGTAACTTTAAATTTAAATCAAGATTTCCATCGTTGTCCACCAGGAGAAGGACATAACAAACTATAATATTGAGACATCTACAGCAGTAAAAACTTACTAAACATCGGATCAGATCATAACAACACGTCGTGTCATGAACAATTTCACAAAGATTACAGCAACTGTATACTTTGTCTTTAGTTGCGCAGGTTGTCTCGTTGCTTTTAGTGGTGACTTGAAAAATATTAAAAATATTGAAATATAACAACGAAATTTTATACAGTATTCAACTGAGTATTGAAGTTAGGGTATGTCTATGAGTAATGAAGAATTCTACACTGCTAGGTCGAAAAAATGTAATATATATATATATATATTACACTTTTACACATTGGTAATAGTATAGGCTAATATGGATGTCTGACGTCACGGTAATAGTGGGGTAAAATGAATAAAAATACCCATCTATTGGATAGCATTATGCTTCGTAAATCTAATGTTTACTTTTTGATAATGTCATTTTTGTTACTTTAAAATAATGGATCGTGTTTAAAAATTAGTGTGAAGTTTACCCATTATATATAGATTTTATGAGAGGTACTATCAGAAATGGCAGAATTTGTTCGTGGAGGTCCTAGCGTATCGAATAACGCAAAGGTAAAGTAATTGTTGTTTATAATTTTTTACATTTTTACTTTTACAGTATCGAAATTTTGGCAATTTGCACCCAAGTAACAGAAACAAGTTTATGTAGGGTGATAAATTTCTTCTTTATTGAATGTATATATATATATATATATATATATATATATATATATATATATATATATATATATATTAAATAAAGCAAACATACAACACTATAAGCTTTAGCAACGTAGAAAGTATAAGAAAAAAATTATTGTTACCTGTTTAAGCATATTGACAGTATTAAAGATTAAATGTGACGATTGCATTCATGAATCTTACAGAAACAATAGTTGTGATTCAATTCTACCTATTACTAATCACTGATAGTACAGAAATGAAAATTGTTAAAAAAAAGAAAAAAATAACATCTATCACTATTTTAATTCACAAGCTTCGATAGCTGACTTCATTTAGAGCCAGTTTTTTAAATCATCTCATTAATTACAATCAAGTTTGGGTTGTAAAACTGACCCTTAAAGTATTTACGAACATTAATAACAAAACAATGTCGATTGAATTGATGTACATTCACATTACCTAAAATAAAGTTCTTACACGATTTAGAGCTTAATAAAAACTTTGCTTACGATACATTTTTAATTATTTCAAAATCTCATATTTTAGTATATTATATGCGAGCAGAATAAAAAGTGAAAAATTTCTGTCTTCAAAAATATTAAGAGTATAATTATTTTTTATTTTTACCTTCTGTTATTAATGACTGGGCTGTCAGTTTTTAATATAAATTTAAAGAGATGAATCATTTTTTTATTTTTCAACAGTCAAAATTTATTGATAATGCTAAAACAAAAATATTTAAAAAATTTGAGCCTTCAATGTTCATAGTTAAAATTCGCGAGTCAAATTTTCCCACTCAATAAAGTGTGTTGGAAAATCAGCGTGCCGGTAAGACTCATAAAGATTATAGTGTAAAACTGAATGCTTAATCCAATAGTTCTATTATCATTATTTTACTAAATGCACTTTTTTCAAGCTTATTTAAACTCACAATTGACTTTTGTTACCGGAAAATTTAAGAATTTTTTAAAATTTCGTCAAAATTATTGTTCTAAAAAGAAAAAAAAACTTTGTTGTTCACAATAGAAAATATATCATTTCGATTATAATATTACGGAAAATTAAATATATGTTTCGATTAATGAAATTTCATACGGCTCTTAAAAGCCGGTCCCAGCTATTACAGCTTTCTGAATTTCTCCTAAACAAAGAAAAATTAAAAAAAAAATTCTCTGCTACTCGATAGATTATTTAATTATTTTCTAGTAGAGAGTTTTTTCGAAATTTTCATTTGTTTAAGAAACATTTACGAATCTGCATAGCTTTCCTGCATCTTAAGAAGTTTAGAATTTTATTTTCCTGATTCTATGTCTTCGATAAATTAAAAAATTAAATATAATAAAGTTACCGAAAAATAACATCCCGGGAAAAAATGATCAGATATGAACAGGCATGAGTCTTCAGGTCTGATCAGATATGAAAAATGACCGGGTCTGATCAGATCTGGCCAGTCATGTTCATGTCTGATTAGATCTATTCATGTCTGACTCGATCAGGTCCATAAAAGAAAAAATCGTGTGTGTCAGCTCCGACGCACGACTGGAGTTTACTTCTTACGAACGATTATATCGAATATATAGATTAGTAAATGATGATAAATGGAATTAACTATTATATTACTCGAAGCATACATGATACATTTATTTTCATTAATGATGCAATTAATTCGTCAAAATAGCTAACTCTATTAACTTGTTATTATTTTCAAATCACAAATTAATATCGATAGTTATAAATAACAAAATTATGTGTAAATTCCAATAAACTCCAAAAATTTGTTTAAGGAAGTATAGGACGTACAGTCCGTCCACTGAGTTTCATCTCACAATGCATATATATAGCTATACTATAGTACGTGACTTTAGAAGGATTAATGTTGTTCGAGACTGTACTTTCAGAAAACTTAACAAGTTTTTACTAGTGATTTAATGAAATTTAGCTTACCGAAATAATCTTTTATGCATTAAATAACTATATTATTATCAAATAATTGATAATTTATTTTAAATTTGAATAAAATAATAAGTTTTTTAATTTTAAATATTTTTTAAAAAGTTTGGCAACGCAATAAATTTTATCGCGGTTGCGCATGCGTTGACTGCTCTATTCGTGTTTGTGATGTGTACGTGTGTATTATGTTTACAAGTAATGCTATTAAAAATATTAAAATATTACAATATTGATTATTTAATTATGTTATGTTTTATAATAAATAACAACAATTTTATAATACTTTTCTTAACCTATTTGATATTTCTGTTAACCTATTTCATTGAAGCTTTAAATTTCCCGCGTGACCCACCATGTACGGCATTGCCGTCAACATAACCCACATTTGCTATGGCTGACTATTGTTTTTAAATTTAGATTTTTCAAACTCAATTATTTTTACAACTAAGTACCCTCAACTTAATTTTACTTTTTCAATAATTTTTGAAAATTTTTTTTTTCTTACAATGAGTTTTTCGAAGCTTTCTCATTATTTTTTCATCATGAAATTTATTAAAACAAGAGTAGTTGTGAGATTTGGTATGTCATTACAATGTTAAATGACCTGTTTTAAATCTTGTTTTATAACTAAACTACAGTCAACGCTCTCTGTATTTGACTCGCCCGTACAGGACCATTCTCTGTATTTGACTCGTCCTTGTCCATAAGAGCTGTGTAAAATCGTCAAATACAGAGGAAGAATGTGGTCAAATACAGAGAAGTCCAATACAGAGAGCGTTGACTGTATGAACCCTAGGTCTCTGAAATTTTAACACAACACGTATTAAATATATTTCTATCGATCCTAAAAATTTTAAATTGATCTCATTATTTCGACTTAACAAATTTTCTTTTAAAAATCATTATTTGTATCAAAGATTGAAATTTCATAAAAAAATTTTCAATTATCTTATGAACAACGCATTTGTTTATAACAATTTTTTAAACAATAAAATATAAAAATTTTAAAAAATTATTTCGGTGCAGCTTTTGATAACATGAAAACAGATCATTAATAATATTTTGAAAAAATAAATTTTTTTGATGATTAATTTAAGTTTTTAATTTTGCAATAACGAAAATTATTAATAAAAAATTTAAAAATAAATATTTTTTAATTTTTCGAACGGGGATCTATTCTGAAGCCTTCTAAGAATTGCTCCAAGAGAGGAAAAAAATCTCAAATAGTTATAGTTTAACAATTATCACACTTGCAATGTACATGTTCAAGCCGAAAAAAAATTAGTAATTAACAATTATTAGCATAACTAATTGAAAAATTGTGATAAAACTTTTTTCAGGCAGATTATTGTTCATTTATCTATCCAGTAAGCCCCTGATTTTTTTTATTTCTCAAATTTTATATTTAATATGTTAAAATAATCTTTATTAATCAAGTGTTCAAAGTAGGCATGGCTTTCGCAAGCCAGAGCACCTATTTTCGGCCGTATTTTCATCCCTCTGGGAAAATTATTAATATTGGTCCTACAGTTTCGGGAGCCAAACTTTTTTCTAGGAAATTTTCTCCTTTTTTTGAATTTTAAAAAAAATTTTTTAAATCTTTATTAGTTTTTAAGATATTTGTAAAAAACTAAACTCCCTTTTTCAGTTAATTCTTAATAACCTTTGTAATTAATTGTTAATTAACAAATGCGTTTTTAAGCAATAAAAAATTTTTTTAAGAAACTGTTTTTTTTTTTTAAATTATAATTATCAACAAAGATTATATTATCAAAAAAAAATTTTGAATTGTCTCATAAATAACGCATTTGTTTATAAAAGTTTTTTAAACCATAGTAGGTAAAAATTATTAAAAATCATTTCTAAGTAGCTTCTGATCATAAGAAAATAGATCAATAATATTATTATACAAAAAAAAAATTTTTTTTTCAATGTTTAATAAAGTTTTATAATTTTTCACTTTAGTAAATTGTTAATAAAAAAACGAAAATTAACAATTTTTTAATTTTTCCAACGGGAATCTATTCTAAGACCTTTGAAAAATAGCTCCACGAACGGAAAAAAATTCTCATATTAATAGTTTAACAATTATCGCACTTGCAATTGTGTTAATGTTGTGACAACAATTTTAATGTTCGTGTTACAAAAAATTGTTAATTAATTAATGGATAACTTATTGAAAAATCACGATAAAAATTTTTTGACCACGGATTATTATTCAAGCGGAACTTCATTTTTTTCGAAAATCATCTAGATGCCATTCTGAATTGAATGACAACTCAATCATAATTTTCGGAGACTGCTGAAAAAAGTTGACCAAAAAGGCACTTGTTATCTAGCCGACTAGTTGAATAGACTATAAGCTATCACGCAGTATACTGTGTATGCTGGCTACACACAAGTACACACACACACACACACACACACACACACACACACACACACACACACACACACACACACACACACACACACACACACACAAAAGTGAAAGGTGCGCGAGAAATGATGCGCACCAAAAACGTTACTATCCCATTTAATGAGTAGGTTTTACTCTCCATATTTTTCTCATACCGGGCGCCTTATATGAAAATCGATTCTTGAGGAGTAAACTCCAAAAAAAAAAGATTGGTGACGACGGGGACTCGAATCATGTACGTTGCACTCTTTAGACTGATACTTTACCTGTTGACCCAATGACTTATCTTAACTCTAGTGTACCTTTCAAACTAGTTTAAGTAATTTAAATTTCATACATGACTTATCCTTATAGTTAACGGAGTTCTATACTTAATTTATTAATTACTAATAATTAATTATACACAGTAAAAAATTTCGCGTCATTGCGTCAAAAAATTTTGTGTTAAAAATTTTTATGTTAAATATTTAACACTTTTTTGTGTTGATTTAACAGAATAAATGTTAAATTTACACATAAAAGTGTTAAATATTTAACACAAAAATTTTTAACACTAAGATTTTTGACGCAATGACGCAAAATTTTTTACTGTGTATATTAAAGTGATTTATTTGGGACGGCTATGTATTTTTTTCGCTCCATTAACATATGGTTCTATGTAAAGTAAAAAAAAAATTTCTTCAAGGTTTATTCCGTAATTATAATTTTATTGTTTTCTTTTAAAATTGAAGTTTTTTTTAATTAAAACGTATAGAAAATGAAGAATTATTTGTGTGTTCTACAATTGAGAAGCCTTTGACACTACTGCAATGGACCAAGGCGTAGCTTAAGATAGTAACATACACCTTGAAAGGACTTATCGCCTATCGATATCAACTGATATATTTTAGTATTTTCATGTTATCAAACTCAAACTTTTACTAAATAATCTTATTTTTTGCGTATTCAATGGAACACAGTAAAAAATTTTATGTCATTGCGTCAAAATTCATCGTTTTGGCATGGAAAATCAAAAAGTTCATGCTTATATAAGCCGAAATTTTTGATGAAAGTTGTACATTTAAAATTTATAAGGGGCTAGAAACTGACACGTCATACGGAACAAATTAATTTTAAAAATAGAACTGCAGTCTATAGTTCGATAAAATTTTTCTTCCAGACTTCAAATATCATTTAAGAAGGCAAATCATGCATGAACAGTTCTTGTCAGCTGATAAATGGAGTTTTAATCCTTATCTATTTTAGTCTAGATCAGACATGGACAGATCTGATCAGGTCTGAGCGTATTTAACGCTTCAGAAATGAACAGGCATGGACAGGTCTGATCAGGTATGAGCATATTTAATGCTTCAGACATGAACAGGCATAAACAGGCTTGATCAGATCTGATCAGGTCTGAGCGTATTTAATGCTTCAGACATGAACAGGCATGAACAGGCTTGATCAGGTCTGAGCGTTTTTAACACTTCAGACATGAACAGGCATGGACAGGTCTGAGCGTATTTAACGGTTCATACATGAACAGGCCTGAAATTAGACATGATCATGCCTGTTCATGCCTGCTCATGTCTGAAGCGTCAAATATGCTCAGGCCTGAACAGGCCTGTTCATGTCTGTTCGGACCTGTTCATGTCTGAAGGGTTAAATACGTTCAGGTCTGATCAGGCCTGTCCATACTTGTTCATGTCTGAAGGGTTAAATACGCTCGTGACAAAAATTTTTTCTTTGACAGAAAAAATTTTTTTAGTCATCACAAAAAGTGCAAAATTATTTTTATCATTACGTTTAAATAATTTTGAAATAAACAATTTGTTACATTTCCTATGGGATGTTTTGGTCTACTCTGCTTCTGCCCAATATTAAAATCATTACTTATTTTATTATTTTAATAAATGTGATGTTATAATGAGATTCGGTTAAATAAATAAATTAGGACTATCAAAATATATTATAAAATCAATTTTTATATTATATTTATGATAAACTTATTCGATACGTTATGTACTTCATAGAATTGTTGTCACATAAGATAGCAGCTCAGCAGGCAGAAACTTAAAGGCGCACGGATATCACCAAAGTTAAACAGCATTGAGCGAGGTTAGTAGTTGGATAGGTGACTGCTGGTGTTACAGCCGTACAATTATATGTAATCATTTTTTTGTATTTTAATGCATTGTAGAGAATTGCGTATGACTCTATCAAATACTATATCCATAAAATTAAGCAATATAATTAATTAAAAGTAACAATGGGCTTTCAGACCTGACCATGTCTGATCAGGCCTGAAGACTCATGCCTGTTCATGTCTGATCGTTTTTTTCCGGGTATATTGCACGCCTCATAGCGCGAAGCGCGTGAGGTTGTGCTTTATACTCGACTCGTCAAGGTCAAGCAATTTTGTGATCTTTAAATGCCTCTATCACAACCATATTACACTTATACAATGATATAAGTAGATGTGCACCGAAAAAACACATAAATTAAACCATCTTTTACTTTCTAAAATCATTTCATGTTGCTATTTTGAAAAAAAAAAAAAACATTTTGAAAAAAATTTTACGTGGACGTCCGGATGTCACCCCATTTTGAATGTACCAACAATTACTACCGAACTAATTGATATTTCAAGAACGGACTTTTTTTTATTAGTTTAAGAATTCGATGAACTGGGTCCGTATTTCATATCAGTAGCCTAGTTTACGTATTTTTTTTTAAATCGAATTTTTATTAAAATTCACTACGATACAACCGTACAAAGCCAAATGAACTTTTTTTATTTGTCACGTAAAAACTATGGCGCCACTTGATCAAGCTAGATTTTTTTAGACTGCGTGGGCATATGACAAGAAAAAAGGGCGCCGATATTTAAAAAACAAAATAAAAAATACTCTGTAAGAAATTACTTAATTATAATTTTTTTTTTAAAATCAATTACACAATTAATTTTTTTCTTAAAAAATGAATGAGCGTTATGAGGCGTGCACTTTTGGATTTTCCAAACTTTATATATATATATATATATATATATATATATATATATATATATATATATATATATATATATATATGCCTGAAGCTGTTACCCGCCCGCTCCGCTGGGCGCTTTATAGAATTGTATTAGATCTAGATTTGAAATTTAATTGGAAGATTGTTTTAACTTGCACAGATTCCAAATTCCATCAAATTGGTCTGTATATTTTGTCCACATGATTATTCTAGCTAAAATTCATTGTAACTTTCAATGTGCAATCACTATAACATTCCCGTGGCTTTCTTCCAAAAATGAATATTAATTGACACGAAGAAAAAAAATTTTAAATGAGCATTGTAAGTTTTAGTTAAAGTAATTGCAGGTCTCATAAGTGAAGTTGAAATCTACCTAGCTTAAATTGTGACGAATTTCGCTGTTAATTAAAATTTCTTCCGTAACATCAATTATACATAGAAAATTATTTGTACTTGTTTTTTACGAATTTTTTGAAAATGAGTAGCCAAATTTTTTTTCTATATCTCATGTGTTTAGAAAATGCAATGCTTTTAATCTGTTACATTTTCGCGATCCCGTAATAAGAACAATTCATCGGTTATGTGATCAGCAAAAAAAAATGTATGTAAAATTCTTAGTCGACTTTTTTGCCGCTGCCAACGAGACGATTGTTGTAAGAAAATATCACTATTAAGAAAGAAAAATATTTAAATCCGTTGACCTTGGAGGCCATCCCGGTGTTTGCCTGTTTCTCTTCAGATTCTATCAAATTTTATATTTGTAGGAACTGTATTTAAAGAATATGAATTTTTTGACAATTATTACTCCCGCACTTCTATGTGGGGGAGGAATTTCGTAAGATCCTATTCGAGATAATTTCTACATTATAAATAAAAGATTTCAACAAAACTTCGAGTCTATAAAAACTATCAATTGGAAATGAGAAATTTTCATTGTTAACGCCCCCACCATCCCTTTTGGGGTTAGAATTCGAGAAAATCCATTCTCAGCTGAACTTGACATCGTACACGAAGATTCCTACCAAATTTAGAATCTACAGGAGTTACAGTTTGGAAATTAAAATTTTAGATTTTAACATCCACCCCCGCAATCCCTATCGAAAGTAGAATTTTTTGAAATCCGTTTTGAGATGATCTCATGAAAAATGAAAGATTCCTACCTAATTTCAAGTTTGTAGAAGTTACAGTTTGGAAATGGAAATTTGAAATTCTCACACCCACCCCCGCAATCCCTGTCGGAAGTAGAATTTATTGAAATCCGTTTTGAGATGATCTCTATATGACAAATAAAAGATTCCTACCAAATTTACGCCTTTTAGAAGCTATATTTTGGAAATTAAGATTTTTTTTTGTCAACACCCACCCCCGCAATCCTTATTGGGGGTGATTCGTCGTAAAATCCACTCTTGAATCATTTATACATCACATAGAGCAGATTTTTACCAAATTTGGAGCCTATAGGAGCTACAGCTCGGAAATTTAAAATTTTCATTATTAACACCCACCCCCGCAATCCATATTGGGAGTAGATTGTCATAAAATCCGCTCTTAGATCATTTCTACATCACATATAGGAGATTCCTGCCAAATTTGGAGTCAATAGGAGCTATAGTTTAAAAATGGGAATTTTCCATTGTCAACGCCCCCGCAACCCCCCTTGTAGGTGGAATTTCGTAAAATCCGTTCTTAGCTGACCTTTACACGGCGAAAGGAATATTTCTACCAAATTTCAAGTCTCTACGCTTTATGGTTTCAGAGATATCGTGATGAGTCAATATATAGGTGGAAATCTCATATATATATATATAGATTAGGGTGTGCCAAAATGAAACTCCCGTGGAGAACCTTTTAAAATTAGAATTTTGAGTTCCACTTTTAACAGCAGCTGTATTTGGGCATTTCCTGAAATATTTGGGGTTGAGAGAATTCATTTGATTATTTATAGGATTTTTAACAGGAGATTTAATTGGGCACTTTCGGCCAAATTTTGAATTTTCACGGGAAATACCCAAACTAAACTTCTGTTAAAAATTTCTATGAAAATCAAATACATTGTCTCACACTAAAATATATCAGGAAATGCCCAAACGCAGCCCCTGTTAAAAGCGGAACTAAAAATTCCAATTTTAAATATCTCAATTAAAACGCAGAAATATTATTAAAATAAACCCTATAAATTTATTTACACAAATTACACTTAATATTTATTTAATATGTTAGCGGATTGTTTAAATAAAAGCGGATAAATAAAGCACTGCGTGATTAATAAAGCGAAGCTGGTTGACACGTGGTTGAGCACACTGCCGACACTGTAAAAGCGGAGAATTATTTTTACAAATAACACAATTTATTTGTAACAAACTAAAGCGGGTTAATAACAATTAATTTAAGCAAATTAACTTATTAAATAAGCGAAATGCGGTTTGTTAGCAAAAAGCAAAAGTAAAGTAACACTAATGGCGACTTGTTGCAACGAAAGCGTGGAAGCGAAAGATAATAATAATAATGTATCTTCTTCCTCGTCGACTTGGGGAAGAAAGCTGATTGCGCATGTCAGCGGAGCGATCATCCAATCACACCACCGAGACATGGCGTAATCAGTCAAGCTAAGCTTTCATACACGGAAAGAAAATTGTACGAAAAATTATAATAATAACATCGTAATTTTTAGTATAGGACATTGTTGTGCCGGACCAGAACTCAAACATCGTAATTTATACGATGCAACATCGCAAATTTCTATCACTCAAATTAAAAAGGAGTTTAGGTCACCGAAAAAATAATTCTGTATCACCGAGGAACCGAACCCGGTGTCCTCTCCGCCACAAGTCCAAGGTTTATCCCCTTACACTGTCGGAAAGATTATATAAAATTTTTGTTCAGTCACATAATAAGACCCTCCATACAGTAGTTGGTCATCTTTCGGTGGTGGCGTCGCAAACTACTGGTCTCTCTTTTATTAAAACATATAGTATGCGTCCTTATTCACTTGCTCTTGCGGAAAAAAAATTTACTAAATAACATCGTAATTTTCAATAATTCAAATTGTATTTTGTAGACGGCAGCATCGTAAAAATCAAGTTACTGAAAGTCTAGTCCTGGATTACGATGTTACTATTGTAATTTTTCATAGGATTTTTTTCCCGTATAGGCGGTTAGTTTTTGCGGGAATTAGCGGTAGACAGGTGTGGCTCGTGAAATTGGGAGTCCCCCAGGGGCGACTTTATCGCGGCTGGACCTGTTCACTGAACAGGTATTAACCATTGAAGTATGCTGTAATTGATATATATATAATAAATCTTATCGATTTTGAACATCAGTTTCAAATTGGAATTATAAAATGTATTATCATTTCTTAAGTAATTTATTTAAACTATTTTGTTCAGAGAATAGGAAAAATTTTAAAAAGTACCTAAGTTATGTGTGTTAGAATGGTCGAAAGAAATCCAACTTTGTCTATACTTTGAGTCTCCCATGAAAAAATATTAGCTTATCATGTTTCAACAGTCCTCTTCAAAGATCACCCCAAGAAAATTTTTATAGGGGTCACTCAAGATTTAAAAAAAATTTTAAAAATTGAACTCTTTAAAGTTTGTTCATTCCTATCTTTTTTTCTTGTCATTTCATCATTTTCTAGATTGAAAATTATGTACATTTTGAAACTTTGATTTCTAAAGGTTGCCGAGATATTTTTTTTTCCCCACTAGTGAGAATTTTTGCCCATTAGCTTGTGTTGTAATTTGATCCACGAGATTGGGCATTCCCGCTGAAATTTCCACATTTGGCCGGAATTGTCCAAACAAAGCTCCTGTTAAAAATTCTATGAAAATCAAATAAATAGTCTCACCCTAAAATATCTTAGGAAATGCCCAAACACAGCTTTTAAAAGCGGAACTCAAAATTCCAATTTTAAAAGGTTTTTCATGGAAATTGGATTTTGGCACACTCTAATAAGCATCTTATATTTTTGTAACGGTATATCCGGTCGATTGCCGTAAACGGCATCAGAATCGGTTGATCGTTCGAGATATTGTTGTCAAAAGAAATTTCGAAAAAGTTTTTCTTCAAAATAAATTGAACAATTTATGTCAAATCAATTTTTTTGTTACACTCAAGAAACTGCGTCGATTACCGCAAATTATTAAAATCGGTTGATTTCTTCGAAAAATATCATAGAAAGAAATCTCGAGAAAGTGTTTTTTTTAAATAACTTGAAAAATTTTTTTCATATTTATTTTTTCCCAATAAATGATTATGTTGAGCTAACAATACTTCGTCGATTGCCGCAAACCGGATCAAAATCGATTGATTTTTTCGAGAGATATAGAATTTTTTAAAAATCAACAAAACATGGTTTTTCAATAATTTATCAGAACGGATTTCCTTCTGAGAATTTTAGTAAACCTCTTCTAAAGACGCCAAGCGTTCTGAAATCGGATGATTTGTCCGAAAGCTATTGTAGCTTAAATATTTTGAAAAAAGTTTTTTATTAAATACAAACTAGACGTTTGAGCTTGAAGGTATTTGTTGAACAAAATTCTGTATCAAGATTTGTTAGTTTTGTAAAATATCTGAAGGTAAAAGCGATCCTAGCTATTACCGATTCATTAATTTTTCTCAAATAAAGGAAAATTGAATAGAAAACGCTTTGCTACGCGATAAATTATTTAATCATTTATTTTCAAGCAGAGCGTTTTTTTCGAAATTTTCATCTGTCTAAGAAGAATCTCTGAATCTGCAATAGCTTTGCTGTTGCAAGTGCGTCAAAGATAATAAGGTGTCTCTTGATAAGGAAAGAGGAGAAAACGACGGAAACCGTTGTAAGGCAAGAAATCTACTTCTATTTCGGCTGCAGAATGGCCTTTTTTTTGTCAATATCTCATAATTTAGGACTCTTATTATAACTATACGTCAAGGCTGGCAATAGCCTAATCGGCCCGGTACCTGCATTTCGAAAGAGTGGAACCAGGGTTCGATTCCAGCACGCACCACTATTTTCAGTGATTATAAAATAAAGAGAATATGTGTGTTACGTTGCCAGCCTCTGTACCGATCGGGTTTTCTGTGGTTTCCCCGTGTAGTTATAGAAGTAAAAATGTCATTATAGAAGTACTCCATACTACTTAAGGTCGTAATGCAAATGCAGGTACTGATTATAATAACGCGTAAGTCGGCCACAGTCGCAGCACAGTGTGATTATAAGTGGAAAATAATATGTTGAACGCAAAGAAACCAAGTGTTAGTTGAAAGGGCGAAAGCCAAAAAGTATAACATTAAGAGAGTTATATGATAACAATAGAGGCACTTGAGTGGAATTACTGTGGTAATAGCAA
The DNA here is from genome assembly GCF_020080835.1 of Cotesia glomerata. NCBI lineage: Eukaryota > Metazoa > Arthropoda > Insecta > Hymenoptera > Braconidae > Cotesia > Cotesia glomerata. Next base: position 16,169,607 of record NC_058164.1, read on the forward strand.
AAATGTGGAGAATACGGTTACAGTCTTGTAAAAACCAAAATAGGTATACAAGTAAAAACGATATAATAATATAATATAACAATACGCCATAAAATAGTCTAAGAACGTTTTCAATACATTTAACGCATTTTCCGATTTTAATTTTCTTAATAGAATTCGATTCTTTTTTTTAAAAACATCCAAATTTGTATGTGATTTTGATTCGATTAGTTCAAAAATTTGAGTTATCTAAAAAAAACTTGAAAAAATTTTATTAGACTTTGATTGTTATTATTTTTAAAGCAGTGAGCTGAAAAACTGAACATCACTTACATTACTTAAAAGAAATTGATAGAATAGATCCAAAATTTTAACTCACGTGAATAAAAAAATACTATTTTAGGTGGTGTGTACAAAATTTGAAATATTCAAATAGTTGAAATATTAATTATTATTCTTTCAAATCGATGAGTAATATTCGAATTGATTCGATTCGAACACTTTTGCTCACCTGTAGTTTTTTGCAAAATAATTCTCAAATTTTTTATCAGATTAAATTTTTCGAGCGAGCCCCTTTTCTGCTTTCACGGACTGTGTCGAATGCTTTAAGTAGCATAAAAATCGACTTACTCATATAAAACATGCAGTTTTTTCAAAAATTTCAGAAAATGCATTTCTGTACAAGAACTCTAAAATTTTTTTTTACACCTGCTCAAGTGTGGAGCTCGGAGAGCTCTAAAAGGTATCGTAAACTTTTCCTTCGAGCTTGAAAAGCTCAATTACTTGCGTGTCTGTATGTTTTCGAGCGTTTTGGGTTTGAAAATAGTGGAAAATTTCATGGGTGACCTGCATGCTTAACCGTGTTGAATTTTGTTCTTTTTTTTTTTTTTTTTTTTTTTACAGTGAGCGAAAAATAAACGTTATAGGCAATAACTTAGTTTCAAATCATAATTATTTTCGAAACAAGAAATGTTTTGACCGAAGTATTTCCTACAGAGCATTATAAGTACGTGAAAAAAAGCTCAAATTTTGAAAACAAACTTATCAAGTAGAGTGGTCGAAAACGATTAGAAAAAAAAAAAAACAAGGTAAAAATGATTTTCATCAGTCCTAGAAGGATATCAACTATTAAGCTAAACTAGAAGAAATCACCTAAAAACTGTCCGATTGGATTTACCACGTCCCACATATAACTAGTTGACTAATGTAATGATAATTGTAGAAAAAATTCTCATCGAAAAAATATTTCCGTGAAATGTGATGAGTTTGTAGTTCAAATTCGTAAGTATAATAATGATTTAGCTAAAACATTTTAATGAACAAGCTTCTAGTGAAATAGGATAATTTTTGTTTTCAATCTATTTTTCGAACACCGAGATGTCGATGTTTTGAGAATTTAAAGCGGCTCACTTATAAATGGGTCATTCCATCCCAAATCACCTGATTTTAAAAATCATATTTTTTGATCCGGTTGAATTTTTTATGTTTTTTTACATATAAAAAGACACCTAATCCTAAATTTTGAGCCCTTAATTTTCAAAAACCTTGGAGATATTAATTTTTAAAAATCGCGAAAAAATAACGATGAGGTAATTTTCAGAAATTCATAACTCCTGATTAAATTATCGTAATTTCATTTTGCAAGTGACTATTTTCTTCACTTTCAAATGTAATTTTCGAAAAAAAAATTAAAAGAAAAAAAATTTTTTTTTCACCATTTTTTTTTACATTTTAACTCAAATTTTGACTTTTTTTGAAACCTGACATTTTTAATTTTCTTGAAAAAAATATATGTTTTACTAGACTGTAAAACAAATTTTTTAAGCCCTTTGTCAAATTGTGATTCAAATATCTTCGATTTTTTAAGCGTTTTTTTTAATAAAAACCATATCATAATAAAAGCCATATCAAAGCAAATTTTTAAGGGAGTTGGGAAAGAACGGATAGGGGAAAGGGGGGGGACCTACTCAGTGGGAATTTTTTTTTTTTTTTTTTTTTTTCCGTAATTGAAAAAATAATCAGACAGCCCAGACTGGGAATCGAACCCAGATCTCTCGGTTACGCGCCAAGGGCTCTACAATTCGAGTTTCTTAAAGATTTTTTAATTTTGCAAATTTCACAAATGATTATAAACTCATCATTTTCTATAGAGTCTTTGAGAAATCTTAAGTATGACGCTTGTCGTTTGGCGATAAAATTATTAAAAACATTTTAAATACGAACTTATTTTACAAAAAAAATATGCAAACTATAAAATAAGAAATAAACGAATTTTTGTCGCAACATATCAAGAAAAAGTTTTTAATTTATATAATTGGCACAGTAAGAAAATATTATTTGTTTATATATACATTGAAATTTTGGTTAAAAATTAAAAAATCTTTAAGAAACTCGAATTTTTGATTAAAAAAATCCTAAAAAGTTGCTTAAAAAATCGAAGATATTTGAATTACAATTTGACAAAGGGCTTAAAAAATTTGTTTTACAGTCTAGTAAAACATATATTTTTTTCAAGAAAATTAAAAATGTCAGTCTTCAAAAAAAGTCAAAATTTGAGTTAAAATGTAAAAAAAAAATGGTGAAAAAAAAAATTTTTTTTTTTTTAAATTTTTTTTTTCAAAAACTACATTTAAAAGTAAAGAAAATAGTCGTTTGCAAAATGAAATTACGATAATTTAATCAGGAGTTATGAATTTCTGAAAATTACCTCATCGTTATTTTTTCGCGATTTTCAAAAATTCATATCTCCAAGGTTTTTGAAAATTAAAGGCTCAAATTTTAGGATAAGGTGTCTTTTTATATGTACAAAACCATAAAAAATTCAACCGGATCAAAAAATATGATTTTTAAAATCAGATAATTTGGCATGGAATGATCCAAATACAAAATTCTACGAAACTCAAATTATACGTTATAGAATACACAATACATGAGCTATTGAAATTTAAAATCATTTGATCCAAACATGAAATAACTGTAATTCCTAAGTAACATGTGCTTGAGAAAGATTTTTGTAACAGAGCTTTGTGCAAAACCCATAGCTACTATCAGCAGCAAATCCCCTTAGTAAAAAACGACGCTCGAACCTATGGAACTTACTATATTTACTGTGCTGAAGCACATCACTTACTAAACTACTTGGTTGAAAATAACATCATCTTGAAACAAAACAAGAATCACTTTTTTTTCCGTGTAACATTTTTATACAGACAGTATGATAAAAGTGAGAAAATCGCAGATTTTTATTTTTTTGGCATTGAAGAGAATATACAACTGTTTTAAAAAATAGATGTCCATTAGAATAATGTACTTCTAGAATCTCTGTTTCTAAAAAGTTGATTAGGGATGTGTGATGAAGAGACTTAATTTGTATAATTGGAGTATTTTTATTAATATTAATTAATAAAAATAAATAGAAACAATTATTATGATTTATCACGACGATTATTACTAACTTTCATTATTGTATTATTTTAGTTATTATATTATTGTTACTGTAAGTTTTGAAGAAATCATCAGTTTGAAAAGTGTGTAAAATTATTTTAAGGCCTGAGTGAATCTAGCGTGTAAAAGTAAATAATTGTGAAAGAATTTAAAAGAATGGAAAATTATTCTAAGTCTCTAGCCAATTTAGTGAGGAAAAGGAAAATAATTTTGTAAGAAATTAGTTTAACGAATAAATACTTAGAATCTGGCCGACAAATGGATAGATAATGAAAGAATGCCGATTGAAATGTAGAGTAATTACGAGCGATTGACTAAATTATTTTGCGAAAAATAAAAACTTAAAAATTTTCGACGATTGTTGAGCTTGCGCGGGTCTCGATAGAGGGCGACAGTGGGGAAAACTTCTTCGTTGTATTCGGGTCCAAAAATATCTTAAGTACCGTCCGGAAAATAAGTTTAGCAGTCAATTCTTTCTCGGAGAATTATTTGGAGGAAGACCATTCCACCAGTAATTCTAGAAGATGACACTCTACCTGGAGTCCGACTAAGAACCAGGTAAGTGCCGTGTAGCTACCCGACGAAAGCATGACTCCCCGTGCCAAGGCCTTCAGCCAAAGTACGGTAGGTGATCATAATCGAGTAGGTGGGGACGAGAGTGAGACCATCCACTCATTCTCTGGGACAACGTAGGGCCTCCAGGGTGGTGACTGCCACCCTGAAAGGTACTGGGGAACTAGCGCGCGCTTGTTATGTAGACCGCAAATTTGAATTTGAACCGCGAATACCGTCGTATATGTATGGAAAGAGTATACTATTGTATTGTTTATTGTTAACTGTTGTCAAATTAATATGATCAGACCAATAAAGAGGTCTTCTTTTCTTTGATTTCTTAATTAAAAATGAAGTGTTTATTTTTGTTTTGTCGTTTTTGACGCGATCCCCGTTTAAGACCCTGGATTCCGGCGACCATAATTCGAGCCGGGGATTGCTAAATATGTGAATAAATATTTAGTTGGATACGTGGTCGTTACAAAATGTATTGTCTTTTTATGTCACTTCTGTAACCGTTTTATTCGGTTGGTGATTGGTCGACTGAGATGAAAGCGGGATTTTTGAAAGGATGAGGGCGCGCGAAGCGCGCATGATCGGTCTAGTGACTTAAAAAAATTCAAAGACTCCTGACCTAATCAAAAATATTCCAATTTTAGATTGAACATTCTAGCAAAGGAGGATCTCCTAGTACGGGAAGTGAAGATGGGGCAACCAATGATCTTATGAATGCTGACAGTGAATTTGATCCTTTTCTTGAAAATATACCGGATGACTTACAAGATGTAGAAGAGCCAGATAATGCTAACTCCACTCTATTAACTGCACCACCTGAAAATGAGTACATACTTTTTTTAGACATATTCATAATTTTTTTCGTCGTGACGTTTTATTTCGTACTGATATATACTTTAAATTTTGAGTAACTTGTCATTCACTGTACATTTTTAATAGGTGGTATCATGGACGGCTTGACAGATTCACAGCAGAAGAGAGATTATGGGATGCCAATAAAATGGGTAGTTATTTGGTCAGAGAGAGTGATCGAAAGCCCGGAAGTTATGTATTGTCTTATCTTGGAAGAACTGGAATTAATCATTTCAGAATTACTGCTGTCTGTGGAGATTATTACATAGGCGGCCGACAATTCAACAGCTTATCCGATTTAGTGGCTTATTACACTCATTGCTCAGATTTATTAAAGCGAGAGCGACTTATACATCCAACACCACCTCCAGAACCCGTTAATGACAAAAAACGGATTGTCGCTATTTTACCGTATACGAAAATGCCAGATACTGATGAGCTCAGTTTTCAAAAAGGAGATATTTTTTTTGTACACAATGACATGGGAGATGGTTGGCTTTGGGTCACTGCTCATAGAACTGGAGAGCAAGGATTGATTTTTCGAGAATTGGTTGAAGATTTGGATGATTCAATTGATCCCAATACTGTTTTTTCGTGGTTTCATCCGAATGTTACCAAAAGTGAAGCTGTTGACATGTTGGTTAAAGCAGGACCAGGAAGTTTTCTAGTAAGTAAAATTTATTTAAAGTAAATAACTTGGTTTACAACGTGATTAATCATTTAGCGGTACGCCTTGAAATCTTACTTTTTTACCGTAATGCGATGTAGGGGCTCGGTTGATTGAGTACTCTGATTAAAGTCGATTGATTTTAATGAATTTCATGAACTACATGTCAATCGTTGATTTATTCTAAAGACACCGTACAATAAAAAGTTTGCCCACTCATTCACATACTAAAATAAAATCATTGTATTAAAATAGTCAAAATAGCTCTGTAGAATCTCGAAACGTCAAGATTTGATATTTATAAGAAAAAATTTAAGTTTTGCAAGTCGAATCTGAATAAATAGCTAAAAATTCTCGGGAAACAATTTTTCAATATACGTACACTCACATAGATCAACATTCATAAAAAAAAAAGCGAGTTACATTGTACGGAGACATACAATGATATAACATCATAATTGTGATGTACCTTCATCTACTTAGATGTACATAGATATACGTACATAGATATACACACATAGATATACGCACAAAGATATACGTACATCTCATAATCCATATAATCTGCAAATTACCGTAGATATACACACATCAAAGTATACAAATTTTAGATCAACTTAGATTTACACCAAAAGAATAGATTATATAGATTATAAGATTAAGATGTACATGTGTCATTTCATACGAAATCACAAAAATTGAAAAATCACATTTTCTTATTGAGCTGAATTTTTGATATCTTTACTTTGTGTGTGTATCAAAAGACGCTTATTTGTAAATTTTTAACCCTTAATTTAACAAATTTTTTAAAATATAAATTTGTGAAAATTGCAAAAAAATAGTGGTATGTCAAAGTTAAAAAATTCATAATTCTTAATTCTTGATCAACTCATCATAATCTCACGGGTAAGGAGTCATATACAGGGTGTCCCAAAAGTCACGGACGCCATTACAGCATCTGATGAAAAAAATAATTCTGAGACGAAAAGTCCTTAGCCATTTTTAAATTAACCGCATAGATAATTAATTATTAATTAAAAATAACGTCTCTTTATTTTTTAGAGAGAGAGCGCCAGTGTCCAGTAAAGTATGTGCCAAACAAAGACACAACTAACTGTATGACTAACTCGTTTCTATAGCTAACGTAGTCACACATATTTACTTACACATTCACACGTGCAAGCGTCTTCGTTGGAACGCACTTGACTTGACACTAGTGCTCTCTCTCTAACGCATAGAAGGACTTTATTTTAATTAATAATTAATTATCTATGCGTCTGATTAAAAAATGGCTAAGGACTTTTCGTCTCAGAATTATTTTGTTTATCAGATGCTACAATGGCGTCCGTTACTTCTGGGACACTCTGTATAATACTAATCCTCTAAATTAAAATACATGAAAGTCTTGAAGTTAGTCAAAGGTCGAAACTCGCAAATAACTGGCCACGATTCCTTATTGGTTAAAATTAAGGCACGCGCGAAGCGCGCTTTTCAAATTTCTAGTCAATAGTGTTAATCATGAAAAAAAGTTTTCTGCTCTACACGTAAAAATTTGATTTTTCAAACTTGGTGATTTCGTAAGAAATGACCCACATAGATCAAGGTACATTTGAGTCAATATGCGGTCATTAAAATACTTTCAATCGGCTGCAGTGAAATATGTATTCTGTGCTTTGTAAGAGCACCATTTCACACTGATTATAACATGTAATTTAAATTTTTAGGTCAGGCCATCGGATAATAGTCCGGGCGATTACTCATTATTTTTTCACATAAATAATCAAATTCAACGATTCAGAATTGAGAAAAAAGGTGTACGATATCTAATGGGAGGAAGAACTTTTGAATGTCTTGACGCCGTAATAAACCGTTACAGGAAAGAACAAATCGTTGAAGGACACACTTTAGTTCAAGCAATGATTACTGAACCTGACGGCAGTGTTAGAGTTAATAGAGAAGTGCAACATGCAGAAAAAATTTATGCAACACTTAGAGAGTGTCGCGAACAATCAGGCGCTAAAAAAAATAAAGGCATAAAAATGCAAGGATACTTGGAAAAAAAATCAGAAAAAAATAAAAAGTGGAAAGCATTATATTTTGTACTTTTAGTAGATGCAACAGATACGCATCTCTATTTGTATGATAATCCTAAACGGACGAAGCCTAAAGGACTCATTGATCTTAGCTGTGCCTATCTATACCAGGTAAACAACAATTTATAAATATATTCAATTTAATTGAAACAATTCAAAGTATGTAGTATAGCACTAACTTATGGAAAAAAAATATTTGACCAGATACAAGAAAAATAGAAGATAGGTTGTAAAAATATTGCAAACCTTTTTTTTAGCACATATTTGAAGATAGAGTAGTTTAGCATCATTCAATAGTCCAATTTTATATTTTTTTCTTAATATGTGTTGGTTCGATAAAAAAGATTTATATCTCATTTTGTTTACTTCAAACAGTATTAGTAGATGCACGAATAGTATTGAACTTAATAATCAATTCTCAAGTTATCTGATTCAAATTTTATTCTCTTCATAAATTAACATCTAATTTAATAAACTGGAATTGTTATTGAGATGAATAAAACACTTTTTTTTGCATTAGCTTCGTACGTCAAGCTTGTCAAAATCGTTTGATTCGTTCTTGAGTTATCGTTGACGAAGAAAATCGATAAAAAGTGATTTTTTTTAATTACACCGGAATTTCCGATCTGATCAATTAGTATTTAAAAGTTTATCATAGAATTTGTAAAACTGCGTAGAATGCTGCCAATGGCGAGAAAATCGGTTCATTCATTCAGAAGTTATTGCGGTTTGATAATTCAAAAAATAGTGTTTTATTAATCTTTTATCAGACTTTTAAGCTTGAAGAGCTCAAAAGCTTAGAACTCTTTGAGCTCAAAGAGCTCAAAATAACATAAATTATATTTTGAGCTTGAAGAGCTCAAAAGCGTCACTTTAAGTGCAACTATAAGCGCTAAGTATTTTTGAAATTTCTCAAAATCTACCGATCCGAATTGTATTAAAAATTTAAGTTTAGTCAAGCCTTTTTGAATGGTACCAACCACGATCGAATCGGTCATGCCGTTCAAAAGTTATGAGAGGGTTACATACATACCTACATTTTTTTTTTTTTTTTTTTTTTTATATAGAGGAGGTAAAATACATTTACGTATGCCAGGACTTGGTGTTGGTGCCAGGACTAGGTGTTTGCCTGGGTATGTCGGACTCAGAAGTCAATATTATTTTGCAACAATACCGACTAAACATCCTCCTCTCTCCTTTCCCCATAGATGTTACAGGGAAGACTGGATCAGGACCGCGATAGCATTACTTCAATCCAGTCCATGTTGTGTCTCACGACACCTACTTCTTGTTATTACTGGTTTCTAATCCCTTTCTGCGATTTTTTCTTTTAAAAGGCGCTGCGCGTAGGCTGCGACAGCTGTCCAGTTTTCTTCTTTTTTGATCATGCAGGTTACCAAGCTCTCAGGGGAGAGCTGTCCTGTCGTCCTTCCACCGTCTGAGAAAGGCCTCGTGACGTTGTCAAAATAATTTGGCAACGCAGGTAAGCTCAAAGATTCGGGGACTAGGATAGACAGAAGAACGAACGAACGAGACTCTTGTAAGGGGGGATAGGTGTTACAGCTCAAACAGGTCTTACGGCTGCACCTCCCCGCATGGGCCCCGCTGGTAACTGGTCGGGTTGTTATTATATTACCGATCAGGCTAACGCAGTCGTTGAATGGGTTGATACAGTTAACTAAGTACGAGAACAGATTGACATTAAAATCAACTCAATTCACATCTGTCCTATGATAGCGTAAATGCTTGAGGACAGGGTTTTTCCTTGCCGGCAAACTTGGCTGTGTATTTCCTATGTGAGGGTAGGACAGATATACGTGCGTGTATAGCTCTTTTGAGCCCAGGAAACGGCCTCTTCGGAGGTAGGCGAAAGCCTCACCATATATTCTTCGTCCTTCCACCGATCAAACTCGAAAAACGTGTGCTCGGCGTTGTCAATTTTGTCTGGGCAGTATTTGCACGTTGGTGTGGTGTGCAAACTCATCTTGAAAAGATAGGCATTGAAGACGGGCCCATGTCCCGTCAATAGCTGGGTCAGGAAGAAGTCCGTGTCCCCGTGCTTCCGAGAAAGCCAGACGTTGATGTTTGGGATCAGGCGCGCCGTCCATCTGCCCGTCTCTCCCGATGTCCATCGGTCCTGCCACTCTTGCTGCGTTTCCGCCTTTATCCTCCTTCTTGCGTCCGTCATGTTTTCGTCACTATCTTTGGCGTCATAGAGTTTTGCTCTTTCGAAGGCTAATAGGTTGATGGGCGCGGCTCCTGCAATGACCAATACAGCCGCTTCGGAAACTGTGCGGTAGGCGCAGGCAACCCTGAGAGCGCCTCGCCGCTGTACTGCTGCTATCTTTCGCCGGTAGGTCTTCTGCTTTAATATGTCTGCTCATAACTCCGCTCCATAAAGCAGTACCGAGTGGACTGCTTCTAGAAGAACTCTTCTCTTTTTTGTTGGTCATAATTCGTGCTAGGCTAGACACAGTCTTGCTGGCTTTCTTGCATGTACTGTCGAGGTGTTCACGGAAAGATAGTTTCTCGTCTATCATTACCCCTAGATAGCGCAGGGCCCTTGTTGACGTCAGTGTTGTTCCTCTCATGTCCACAGCGAATGGTTTTGGGAACCATTTTTGATGTGTCAAAACGACCATCTCTGTTTTCTGTTTGGCGAGTTTCAGGTGATGCTTATCAAGCCAAGTCTCGACAGCGTCAATGGTTTCCCGAACTAGCAGTTCGGCCTCTTCTACGCTGTCCACCACTATAGTGGCCGCAACGTCGTCTGCAAAGCCTGTTAGCTCTACTTGCTCTAGCAACGGGATTTCAAGAAGCTCGTCGTAGTCTGCGTTCGATAGATCGGGTCCCATTATTGAGCTTTGCGTCTAAAATGTCTCCCCAATTTGCGCTGTTAAATGCGTTTTTGACATCTAGCGTGAGGAGAAGGCATACTTTACGAGCTTTGAGGCTACCAGACCATGCTTTTGTTGCTGTCTTTATGACTTTCTAAATCGCTCCGACAGTCGAACGACCTTTCCGGAAGCCATGCTGGTTAGTGGCAAAACCTCCAGCACGGTCTATGTCGTTGCGAAGTCTCCCTTGTATGAGCTTCTCGAGCAGTTTTCTACCAATGTCTAGCATATAGAGTGGTCTAAGCGACGAAGGTGTTATGGGGGTTCCCTTACCTTTGTCTAAGAGAACCAATCTCTGCTGCTTCCAGACCGCAGGAAACGTGCCAGTTGCCAAGCATGCGTTGTAGGTGTTCAAGAGTATGCCTGGGTATTCCAGGGCTACAATCTTGATCGCCGATGCCGGGATGCCATCAGGTCCAGGTGCTTTTCCTGTTTTGAGTGACTTGGCCACGTCTTGTAGTTCCTTAGTTGTGAAGGGTGTTACTTCGCTGCTTTTTGCGTAGTGTTTCTTCTCCCGCGGCAAGTATTTGAGGAAAAGCTCCGCTACAATGCTGTCCATTAAGGCAGGAGACGTCAGCGCTTCTGGTGAAGCCTTTCCAAGTCGTTTGGTGACAATTTGGTAGACTTTACCCCAGATGTCCTTGTCGAGATCATTACAGATCTCTTTCCATAACATTGCTTTTCTTGCTTTGATGGCTCGGTTTAGCGTCTTTTTAGCCTGCTTGTACTCTTTTGAATACAAGTCCTGGTTTGGGGAGCATTTCGCGGCTCTCGTTGCGCGGCGATGTAGCTGATGGCATATTTTGCGAAGTTCTGCTATGTCTGCTGACCACCAGTACGCCGGCCTGTGGAAACTCTGATTTTTCAGCCGCGGCATAGAGGCGTCACATGCGGCAGCAATATCCTTCATCGTATTTAGCACTGCCTTTTCTATCTCGCTGCAGATATCCGGAGTCGGGTTGTTCTGAAGGATAGACCAGCTTCGTGCAAGTGAAGCTCGCAATGCCTCTGGATCAATCCTCTTGGCATTCCACTTCCGCTTAGAAAGGTCGCGTTGTGAAACCGGAGCAGATGCCAATCTAACGTTGAATGTCACGAACTGGTGATCACTGCCACTGTATTCTTCGGATACAGTCCAGTCTTCGATCATGTTGGCAGTCCTTGGAGTCGCCAACGAAATGTCGAGGATGGATTCTTGGTTCCCTGGCCTTCTAAAGATCGTGGTGCTCCCGGTGTTCAGCACTATGAGGTCGAGTCTAGCCGCGACGTCAGTGACTTCGTTACCTCTGGTATCGGAGAAAGCAGCGCCCCACTCAGCCGATTTAGCGTTGAAGTCTCCGGCTACGATGACCTCGCCGTCGAACTTAGTGACCGTATCTTCTATATTTGCCAGTTTCTGTCGGAACACACTAATCCCTTCGTTAGGTGAGAGATAGACGCTCATGAAGTAGGTTGTGGGGGTTTTAATTCAGACAAAACCTGCTCCACTTCCACTGTTGTTGACGGTAAAGTTCTTTGTGTTCACAATCCAAATCGCTGCCGTGCCAGTTTCGTCTGCGAACCATGTTTTACCTTCGATGTTTAAATATTGCTCGCAGATAAAGCAGACGTCGATTTTATCTTCAAAGACACGCTGGCGCAGCAGGTTTTGCGCCAAGGCGCACCTATTCAGGTTGCCTTGTAGTATGCGTGTCATTTCTGCCCTCTCGTGGCTTCTGCAAGTGCTTTGCGGAATGCCTTGCAAGCTCCAGTGCCAGAAATATAGCATAAACCATCCTGGGCATCTTTGTCCGGAGCACAAAGGAAGCATTTTGGTTTCTCCGTGCAGTTTACGGTCTTGTGGTTCTCTCCGCCACATTTGTAGCAGCACCTGCTTCTGTCTGGTCCCGCACACTGGCGTGTTTTACTTATTTCTACCCCGAGTATTTTATTTCCTCGGTACCTGACATATTTTCCGGGCATTCCCCTATCCGCCACCTGGGGAGGTGTCCGATGCGAGTCCCAGCAGCCCGACACAGGATGGATACATACCTACATACATACATGCATGCATGCATACATACATACGGACTTCGTGATATCCTCAGGAAAATGGTCGTAATCGCTTTTTAGGACCTCAAAACGTGGAGATCTGATGAAACTTCGATCTTCGAAAATCGGGGTGAAACCAATAATTTCCCAATTTTTGAAAACTTTCAATTTTCTTAGCGGGCAGTTAAAATGCGACGTTAGTTTTCCAGCAACGGATTTCTTGCAGCGTTTCTTACAGAAGCTGCATGAGTGTACTAAATTTAGCAGAGATACAGTTTTGTATCGCTACGAGAAGGAGGGTGAGGGTGGGTATAAGTATAGTACACACTTGTACAAATCACAAATTAAATTCAATTATGTGTTCAATGAAACTGGTGGCTATCAGTTAGTATTGAATATTGTATTGTAGAAATAATATATTGTGTGATAAGTGATGAAATTATCTTATTTCATCCCGCGGCACACACTATGTTTCACACATTTCATATAATCTGCATTAAAAATGTGAGTTTCAATTTCTGGAGCCAACCAAAACTAGAGAATTCAGATTAATAGCGAATAAAAAATAACAGTTATAAAGGTTTGAAATAGAAAAAAAGATACCTTGCCATGATTGATAACAGGGCTGTAACTTTATTCAACGGGCAGATAACCATCGGCTCCTGTCCGGCAACATTCGCATTTATCTAAAATTGACTAGTTTTGGGCGGCTCAACAGGTATTAAAACTCACAGTTTCAATGCAGGTTATATGAAAAATAATTTTTAAGTTTAAGGCAGTTTCGTCCAACTTTGTCACGTTCTAAAAAGTATGCAAAGTTAGCATTGACCGACATAAGCATTCATCAACGACTCGGAAACTAATTAAGCAAATTAATCCTGATTAAAGTAGCCGATTATCAAAAAATTTAGCTTCTCAAATCAATTACGTTGTTAGAAAAATTTTTGAAACACTGAAATCAAATTTAATTCATCAATCGTTTTATTCATTTAAAAAATTCGTTAATTGAATGACACCAAGTCGGTTATATATAATCATATACAGAAAATAGCCAAATATAATTAAATATTCATTCATTTATTTATTTATTTGACGCTAATCGGCATTATACAATAATTAGTACATATTTTAAATCATGAGATATTAATTATAAATTATTGAATCTGAGAATTTTGGTTCGAAAATTATACATATAACGCTTCATTTGGCGATGCCTGCAGAAACTTAAAAAAGAAAGAAAAAAAAGAAAAGAATTCGAAAGTTAAAAAAACAAAAACATTTCAAAAAGAAAACCACTTTTACAGCGTTATTCATAGTATTGTAATATATGTCTCTTAATATTAGAGCGGAAAGCCTGGAAGGAGCCACCAAAAAAGTTCACGGAATCATGTAGGGAGTTCACCAGGTTGGAGATTCTATTTCTTGGTCCATTTATTACATAGTTTCGACTAGACTTGGTGGTTATCAATAGTCGGTTGTGCCTGAGCTTCCGTTCGTTGGAGACAAACTCAAAGGAACTGTATATGTCCGGTGCGTCGATGAGGATCATTGAAGATTTTATAAAAAAAGATCAAATCTGCAGCCTTCCTTCTATCAATAAGTCTATTAATTCCATATACTCTTCGTGCGTCTTCTGTAGTAGATCCATCACTCATCCTAGGATTGGAGAATAATAAGGATTTACAGAATTTATGTTGAACCCTTTCGACTCTATTGATTAGGGTATTTGTAAATGGAGACCATACAACTGTTCCATATTCTAAAATGGGCAGAATTAAGGCTGCGAAGAGACAGATTCGTGATTGTGCATTACTAAACTCCTTACTGGTTCTCGTCACCAGTCCAAGCATTTTGTAGGCCTGGCAAGTTATTTTGTCTACATGCGATGCAAAAGTCAATTTGTTGTCTATAATGATGCCAAGGTCCTTGATATCATAAACTTCATGAATAACTTCATTGCTTAAATAATAGTTTGTGGAGTCCTTCGTTGGAGAGCGCGAAAACGACATCACGGCACATTTTTTGATATTCAGGTATATATAGCTTGTTTCTTTGGCACCAAGTAAAAAGTTCATCGATGTCATTTTGAAGTATATGAGAATCTAGCACACTATTTATTACCCTGTAGATCTTGAGATCATCAGCATACAGTAAGTACTCCGATTGAAATCTTGAATCTATGTCGTTTACGAATATATTGAATAAGATAGGGCCAAGATGAGATCCCTGGGGAACTCCTGAAGTGATGTAGTATTCGTTAGATATGTGACCATCTATTCTAACTTGCAATCGTCTATCAGAGAGGTAAGATTGTAGCCAGCTTAGTGCATTGCCAGAGACTTTATAGTTGCTTAATTTTTTTACCAGTATTTCGTGGCTGACCTTGTCAAAGGCTTTGCTGAAGTCCGTGTATATTGCGTGTATCTGGGTCCCATCATTCAATGCATCGAGTATATAATCAACATATGTGAACAAGTTAGTAGTAGTAGACCTTCCACCTGTGAATCCATGCTGCTTTGGGGTTATGACATCCTTGAAGGAGGTAGTCAATTGAACTAACACCACCTTTTCGAAGAGTTTTGCCAGCGCCGATTGAATGCAAACCGGTCTATAGTTAGAGACATCGGACCTTTGACCATGTTAATGAATAGGAGTGACGTATGAGGTTTTCCAGGCAGTAGGAAATACACCTTCAAGTAGTGACTTGCTGAATAAGTGCGTAAGCGGCTCGCAAAGGCCTACTGCGCAATTTTTCAGGAACACGTTTGGTAACTTATCAGGGCCAGATCCTTTTTTATGATCCAGAGACCGCAGAAGCTTGTATTAGGGATGGAAATATTTTTTAAAGGATCGATTTTCGATTCTGATTTCAATTTTATATTTTTCGATTCTAAGAATCGATTAGTCGAGCGCAAGAATCGATTCTTTCGATTTTAATCGATTCTGAATTAAAAGATCAATAATTTTTATAGTTAATAAATTTATTTATCAAATCACGATGCCATAAATGGAACTTCTTTAATATAAATCAACACGGTGCTAGACGCTACTTTAATGAATATATCGCGTTACAGATGCCATAAGGGCGTATAAAAATTATACGCCCTTATGGCATCCGGGAATCATAAGGGCGTGTAATGAAAATTCTGTTTTTTTTTAAGTCCAAAAAAAATTTTTAGTTCGAAGAAAAATTGTATTTCTTGACGTTTCAGGTAAAAATAAGTTTTCCCGAAAGAAAAATTTTTTTATACGCCCTTATGGCTCCCGGGACTCACCTCGGATGCTATAAGGGCGTAAAAAAAATTTTTTTTTTGGGAACCGACGTACTTTTGTATTAAACGTCGAGAAATACAAAAAAAAAATTTTCTTCGAACTAAAAATTTTTTTTGGACTTAGAAAAAATAATAGAATTTTTATTATACGCCCTTATGGCATCCGAGGTGGGTCCCGAAAGCCATAAGACCGTATAAAATTTTTTTTTAGTATTTCTGCACGTTTCGGACGAAACTACGTCGATTCCCGAAAAATTTTTTTATACGCCCTTATGGCTTTTTATCAGGACCTTTTACCGGTATACTCCCTTATGGCATCTGGAACGCGATATTGAAAAGAAATAATATTTAGTATAAATAAATATCAAACAGTTAACAAATTTATATTTGTATGACTTTTAATCACAAGGTTTGTTGTAATGGTATGTCAAACTTAAAACTAGTCATTTAACAGTAAAATCGAATGTCAAGAATCGATTCTTAATCGACTTTAGAAATTAAAGGTCGATTCCTAAAAATCGATTATTTTACGAAAAAACTCGAATCTTGAGTAGAATCGAAATCGAGTTTACCATCCCTAGCTTGTATACTTAGTTAAAATCGGCTTGGAAATCATGCAGATTGACATTGACATTGTGAACACTCGGATTGTTTTGACAATTATTATTATTTTTATTTTTATTATTACTATTATCAGTGTCTGTGTTTCCAGTTGTATAAGTATTTTCAAAATACATAGCGAATAAATTGCTAATTTCCATACCTGACTCCGCTGTAATATCATTCCATGATACTGAAGAAGGTATCTCAGTATTGCTACGTCTCTTATTCTTCATAAATTTTCAAAATTCATTAGTATCGGATAGTACTAGGTTCTCCACTTTGTTGACATAATTTTTGTAACAAATCCTACTGAGCTCTTTGCACTCAAGTCTTAAAATGCTGAAACGCCGATAGTTTTGCTTGGTTTTATCTCTTTTGTATTCAGAGTGGGCTATTTTTTTTAGCCTAATCATGTTAATTAGTTCTTTGCTAAACCAACAAGGAAAATTTCTTGACCTATTAAAATAAACTGGAACAAACTGTAGAATTGCCTCGTAGACTTTGTTATAAAACCAGTCAACTTTTGCATCAATAGACTCTATTTCGTAGAGTTTAATCCAGTTAGTATTTAAGAAAAATGCATTAAGATTGACGTAGTCAGCCTTTTAAATGCAAAGGATGGTTGATTAGCAGGCTTGAGGCAGGGTTGGAAATTAAGTTCGATGCTGAGCGGCGGGTGGTAAGCATCCTCAATGGTAAAAGGCAAGGCTCTGTCTACTGTAATGACTGAATCGCTGAAACATAAATCCAGTACATTATTATTGTCGTTAGCAATATTGTTGTATTGTTGGCATTGTAAGAGCGCTGTGCTTTCATACAGAAGGTTCTCACAATTAGAACTAGGTACACTGCTGGGCGAGTAAATATAATCACCGATGATCAGTAGTTGTAAGAGTAAATTTATCACTTAGGTAGGACAGCGTTGCTACATGGTCCTGGTAGGACTCGTACGATGAGTTTGGTGGCATATATACACATCCAATGATGATGTTTAGGCTGCTACCCTTGATCCTAACAAATACTTGCTCTAGGTTACTGTTATCCAGTGTTAGAAGTTCTGCGTGAAGAGCGCTTTTTACGGCAATGAATACTCCTCCGCCTCTCTCACCTCCACAGATGCTGTAATCCCTATCTTTTCTGAAAATATTATATGTATTATCAATAAATTCACCGTTTCGTATTGATGAGTTGAATATAATCAATATTTTATTTTATTTTATTTTATTGAAAAAAACAAACCCAACAGCTTGCGCCATTAACAGGGCTAATAGAATTATACATAATTTAAATACAAGTTTATATAATTACAAAGTTTAACAAGATGTCCTATAACTAATATAATCTTCATGCGTAAACTATTAAGTAAAATAAGTAGCTTGGCGGTATATTAGAAATCCTAGATAATTTAACACTGTAGAAAAAGTTTGCACAAATTTACCGCCATTTTATTACCATATTGCCAAGAGATGCCGTATGGTACCTAGTAGGGCAGCACAACGGGTCAAGTGAAGATTCTGATTTACAAAAACGTTTCACCGCATCAGAAATGCGATAAATAGGTGCAGACTGTGCGAAATTGGTCCTGGCAGCTGATATTAGGGATGGGTGATATACATAGATGTTTCGATGATTATATTATTATGATATAATATTATTATTATAATATTATGATTATTATTTATTTCATAGACTATCGATGTTTTTTCGGGGAAACATGGATTTTTTTGGTCGATTTTTTTTTTAAATCGAAACATCGATGGTCGATGTAAAAAAATGAACCATCGACATTGAAATAAATTTCTACTAGAAATTTTTTAGCGCGCGCTAAAAATTAAAAAAAAAAATACCAAAAAAATCGGAAA
Organism: Cotesia glomerata; assembly: GCF_020080835.1. Lineage (NCBI taxonomy): Eukaryota > Metazoa > Arthropoda > Insecta > Hymenoptera > Braconidae > Cotesia > Cotesia glomerata. The sequence goes on from NC_058164.1 coordinate 16,187,874, forward strand.
AATTACAGTTATCAATATGGGAAAAAAATCTATTAAACACGATTGTTAATGACTTGAGTGCATTTTCATAGCTGGAATATGACCTTAGAATTGAAAAATTGACAAAATTTTAAAATTTAAAAAAAAATAGCATGTAAAGAATAATAAGAAGAATAAAAATAATTACATCTCTTTCGAAATGCCTAATTTCGCCACTGCTCCCTTAAGCACTCTTTTATTGTATCCAGTATTCGTCTATAACAAGAATTACCGAGTGATATTATTAACTCCCATTCCCTTGAGAGTTTCAAAAATAAAGCGTTCGAATTTTTTCTCAATCTTGAAGTATCAAATAGTTTGTAATCCTATTAAATATTTTCAGTTTGGCTTGTTTTTAGTTACTAATATGTCATTCATAAGTTATTGTATCACATCTTATTATACTGTTTCTGTCTTATTACTTAATTACACTTTTTGTTATAATTCATTAATTATACTAGACACTGTACAATTTTGCATCTGGCTATAAGCCTTGGCATATAAATCTAATAAGTAAATAAATAAAATAAATAAAGAGAAGATACGAAACCATATTTTCGAATTTCAGACTGTCGTTCGATTGTATCGGATTTTTTTAATCTTTAAATGACGTACGCAGTGTTTAATAGATTTTTTTCTCTTATTTATAACTTTAATTTTCCCGATTTTTTGGGTTTTTGAGATTTTTTTAACTTCCCGCTAAGGAAATCGAAGATTTTCAAAAATCGGGAAGTTATTGTTTTTATCCCGTTTTGAAAAAATCGAGTTCTCATCAGATCTCGACGTTGTGAGGTCATAGAAAGCTTCCCTGACTACCCCGCGATGTTGCCACTATGTATGTATGCATGTATGTATGTATGTGTGTGTGTGTGTGTGTGTGTGTTTTTTTTTTTTTCCTTAGGGGGGGGGAATCCTTTTTACGGATTCTAGGCATAGCTGTTTGGCCTGGATATGTGGCGACTCGACGCAGCGTCATACTAAAACTCGACGCTGACGCCCCTACCCACTAAACCCTAAACCCCTTTCTCTTCTATCCTCTGATCCCCCATGGTACCGCCGTAAGGCATTTCTTCGCGGGGGGAGGAATTAGCTGCCGCTCTTCCTTCTGGTGGCTAAGATGTTATTTCTTTCTTCTAGATTCTGTCTTTCGCTCTTTTCCTCTCAATGGTTCGCAACTCTGTAAGCACTTTTGTAGCAAAAGTGCTTGTGGCGTTCCAGGCAGCTTCTGACGACAACATTGCTTCTACTATTGATTCTGGTTGGGTTCTCTTTTTCAGAATCTTCTCTAACTCATCGCGCTGTTGGTTGAAACGTGGACACACAAAGAAAACATGCTCCGCATCTTCATTGACCCCTGGACAGGACGGGCACTCTGGGGTATCATCGTGCTTAAAGCGGTGAAGATACTTCCGGTAACATCCGTGTTGTGTGTGTGTGTGTGTTTTTTTTTTTTTTTTTTCCCTTAGGGGGGGGGAATTCTTTTTACGGATTCTAGGCGTAGCTGTTTGGCCTGGATATGTGGCGACTCGATGCAGCGTCATACTAAAACTCGACGCTAACGCCCCTACCCACTAAACCCTAAACCCCTTTCCTCTTTCCTCTAATCCCTCATGGAAACCGCCGTTAGGCATTACTTCGTGGGGGGAGGATATAGCGACTGCTCTTCCTTCTGGTAATTAGGTATTATTTTACCTTTCTTCTAGTTGTTGTCATTTGCTCTTTTTCTTTCGATGGAACGCAAGTCTATAAGGACTTCTGTTGCAAACGTGTTTGCGGCGTTCCAGGCAGCCTCTGATGACAGCATTGCTTCTACTATTGTCTCTGGTTGGATTTTCTTCTTCAGGATCATCTCTAGCTCATCGCGCTGTAGGTAAAATCGTGGGCACTCAAAGAAAACGTGCTCCGCGTCTTCATTGATTCCTGGGCAGGACGGGCACTCCGGTGAATCATCATGCTTGAAGCGGTGAAGATACGTCCGAAAACATCCATGTCCTGACAACATCTGCGTCAGATAGTAATTGACCTCGCCATGACTCCGGTTTATCCAAATGTCGATTTTCGGTATGAGACGGTGTGTCCATCTTCCTGTTGTCGCGGCGTCCCACTGCGATTGCCATCGTGCGATGCTGTTCTGCCGTTCTTCAGCTCTGAGTTCCTCGGCACTTAGTGTGGTTGACCTCTTTCGTTGGTAAAGGTTCCGTCTTTCCTCAGCTAGAACTCTAAGCGGCAGAGTTCCGGAAATGACACACACTGCTTCCTCTGATATTGTTCGAAAGGCGCTTGCAACTCGTAGGGCACTCATACGATATATTGGTCCAGCTTTTCTCCATGAATCTTGCACCTCTAGTGCGTCAGCCCAAATTGATATTCCGTAGGTGAGCACCGATGTGACTACCGATGACAATAGTAGCCTCCTGCTCTGCTTTGGGCCTCCGACGTTCGGCATCAATCGTGCGAGACTAGCTCTCACTACTGACGCTTTCGTACAGACGTGTTCCACTTGCTGCTTGAAGTTGAGTCGGGCATCAAGCATCACTCCCAGATATCGTATATGAGGTTGTGATGTGATTTCTCGGTCACCGACATTAATCTTAATTGTTTCAACTTCTTTTCGGCTGGTAATAAGCACTGCTTCGGTCTTCTGCTTGGCCAGTTGTAGGTTTACTGTATCCATCCACTGGTTGATCTTCTCAAAAGTGATGTCAAACAGATGTTGAATCTCGTCGAGGTGTTTGGCGACGATCACTGCGGCAACATCATCCGCATACGCTACCAGTTTGACACATCTTGGAAGCTTCAGTCTCAGGAGCCCGTCATACATGATATTCCACAGAAGTGGACCAAGAACAGAGCCCTGTGGCACACCACCGGTTATATCATACTCTTTCGGACCATTCTTTGTATCGTATTTCAGCACTCTATCTGTAAAATAGCTAATCACTAGTCTGCGAAGATATGTTGGCACGTTCTTCTCGTCGAGAGCTTGCATGATGCAGTCCCAATTAGTGGAATTGAAGGCATTTTTGATGTCCAAGGCAGCCACCAGGCAGTACTTCTTCGTTCCACCCTTCCATCTAGTTCCTGCGATAGCCTCTTTGGCCGTATTAACAACCAGGTTGATCGCGTCCAGGGTTGATTGTCCTTTCCGGAATCCATACTCGTTGTCTGCCAAGAGTGGGTCGACTACTGCATCTATTCGTTGATGGATGATACGCTCTAATATCTTACCCGCCGTATCTAGCATGCAGAGTGGTCGGTAAGATGACAGTTCTTCTGGCGGTTTCTTTCCTTTAGGTAAAAGTACTAACCGTTGCTGTTTCCACTTACGAGGAAAAGTCCCCTCCTTGAGGCATGCATTGTAAGCGTCTAGAAATAATGTTGGTGCTGCTTTTATGATGGTTTTCAAGGCTATATTAGGGATTCCGTCCAATCCCGGCGCTTTATTATTTCCTACCCGATTACAGGCCTCCAACAATTCTTCTTCAGTGACAGGTAGAATGTCGTCCAGTTCATCTTGCGTTGACTGATAATTGAGACTGTGTTGCTGTGGAAACAGCGCAGTGACGATTTTCTGAAGGAGTTGGGGACACGTAGGTGACGGCATTTGTTGTTTCTTCAGGTGCGTCATGACCATCTTATACGGCCGACCCCACCCGTCTTTGTCGACTTCGTATATGAGCTCTTTCCAGCATCTTCCTTTGCTCTCTTTTATGGCCTTATTAAGTTCACGACGAGCTTTTTTGTACTCTGCGATCAGCACTGCAGAGTAAGGTCGTTGATAGCCACGCTGTGATATTCTTCTCTTTCGATGACACTCTTTACGGAGGTTGCTGATATGATCATTCCACCAGTGTACCGCAGGTCTTGAATTCATAACACGTTTGCGAGGCATACTGGCATCACAAGCTTGTGTTACTCGCATCATCAGGGCCTTAGTATGTTCTTCTGCACATCCAGTCTCTATCGGATCACTATCGAGGGCTGTTAGCAATACTTCTGGGTCAAGAGATTTCACCTTCCAACCGACGGTGTTAAATTGCTTGATAGGCCCCCGGAGGTTCTGGTCGTTTGACGTTTCCCAGAGTATCGCATGATGGTCACTGGCAGTGTAGATGTCCAGTATCTTCCAGTTAGTGTTACCTTTAGCAAGGCTGGTACTGACAAAAGTGACGTCTACAATCGAGCTTGCGTCACCTTTGGTGTAGGTCGGCGTGTCACCACTGTTGAGCAAGACTACATCTAGTGTAGAAAGAGCTTCTAGCAGCTCTCTTCCTCGTGCATTAGTCTGCTTACTGCCCCAGTCCACTGCCCAGGCGTTAAAGTCCTCGGCTATCGCCACTGGATGATGTTGCTTCGCGTCCTCGGTCAGTCGATCCGAGAAGTCAGTAAACTCAGCAATTGAGAGGCTAGGTGGTGCGTAGCAGCTGTAAAAACGGATGCCATCTACTGATGCTGCTACAAAGCCAGCGCTGCCATTGGTAGCTACACTCTGGAAAGGGAGCTTACCACAAGCCCAGATCACAGCTTTCGTGGTGATATCCGTCTCCCAAGGTTGTCCAGCTAAATGTTTATATGGCTCCGATAAAAGCACAACGTCGAGCTTTGATTCCCGTACTGTCTGAATAAGCAGGTCATGCGCAGCTTCGCAGTGATTGATATTAAGCTGCAGTATCCTCATGTTCGTTTATTTGTCAGCTTCTGGAGTGCTTCTTGGAAGACTGGACATCGGCCAGAACCAGACCGGTGAGCAGTGTCCTGAGAGCCAGGTTTTTCCGCACATAACGCACATTTCACTTTATCTTGGCATTGAGCAGCTTGATGACCTGTTTGCCCACATTTGATGCAAAGCCCAGATCGGTCGACTTCGCTTTTACATTGGGCAGTAGTGTGCCCAAAGTGCCAGCACTTATAGCATCGTAGTGGTGTCTTAATTGCTCTGACACGGCAATTTACCCAGCCAATCCTTATTTTGCCTGTCTTTCCAAGTATCTTCTGCACTATTGCTGCTGGCAATCGTACCGAAGCAGTTTGAGTACCTCTGTAGTCCGGACGAATTTTAATGACATCTTCAGGTATTTCGTAGTCATTTCCAGCTGCCTCTTGTAAGGCCTTCCGGACATCGTCTTTAGTTGTTTCGTCGTCAATGTCCCGGATTTCAAGCTGTTCCTCTGGGCCTTTACAGATGACTTGCGCTTCTTCTTTAAGGATACTCTTGATGGTCTTTAGCAAAGCTTGTCCTTTGTCTGCGGTCTTTCTGGAAAGCGTAATGAGCATATTCCCATCATTCGTCTTTTGAACCTTGTCAACGACGTCACGGGTCTGATCTGGTGGGACATCTTTTTTAATCCGACGCAGTATCTCGGCGTATTTTGCCTTCTCAACGGGTCGAATAATTAAGGCATCTGGTTTGGTGAATTTTCGCGGTTTTTCCCGCTTAGGCTCCGGCCGAGATTTGTTCACCGGTTGTTTTGGTAACCGCTCTCTCGCTTGCTCCTTCTTCTCCTTCTTGGATTGGACCTTCTGCCATTCAGTCACTTCTTTTTTTCCGGCGTTCTGCACTGCCGTGTTTTTCGGAGGGCTTGGTTTCAGGTCCTTTTTCTTCACAACTTGGCAGATCGTTGGGTCGGTAGAAGATCGATCTTTTCTCTTAGTTGACTTGCTGCTAGTTCTGATTCTGTCTTCCGTGACTGATTCACCGTCACCTTCGGCTCCAGTGTCCATTGCTTCTTCATTCACGATAGTTGCTTGAATGCTTCTCTCCGGTGTAGTGCGTGAAGTGCGTCGTACTGTTAAACACCATTCTTCATCAAGTTTCTTGAATTTCTGGAGGGCATTGGCTACGCTGGTCGTCTTGGTCTTAATCTCCATGTGGATATTGACCTTAGATTGGATGAAGTCATTTAGCTCACTGGTCAGCTTTTCAAGGCGTTCAAACGCTTGCGACCGCTTCATTTCAGCGCTTGCTTCATTCGCTGCTTGTTGGGCATGAGGCCCGTTTTCACTATTGTTGTTTTCCTGAATTTTACTCATACTTTTAAATTCACCAGCGCATCGTACGGAGTGGAGCGGGTTGTCATAACTAGGAACGGGTGTACCCTCGGAGATAGTACTCCTACCCCAGTTCCCTGAGGCCTAGCCGACACTTAGCCAGTCCCGGAATACACGGACGGACTAGACTCGCTCGGAGCGGTGAAGATTCCGATCTCTAACACTCACTGCGTACTTCCTGATCAAGGCCCGAAGTGGCTGGCTCCTGATCCACTGCTGCAACTTACACCTCGGCAGAGCAAGCTGACATCAGCCGTGGCCTGCATCGTCGGAAACTACGACACGAGGTTCCGGTCACTCCCAGTGGGTAACAGCAGGGAACGATCGTCCCGTTAGGTCCCCCATTAAAGGGGAGTTTTGTCCACGGGAACGTATTTTATTTTGCTCTTACCCTCTGTACCAGGTACAGCGAGCGTTCTCCCATCCGCTACGGGGAGACGCGCCTGGTAGCAGTTTCTCCTCTGCCCCAAGCGTGTGTGTGTGTGTGTGTGTGTGTGTGTGTGTGTGTGTGTGTGTGTGTGTGTGTGTGTGTGTGTGTGAACACCTCGTAACTTTTGAACGGCTAGACCGATTTCATCGCGGTTGGTGTCATTCGAAAGAGCTTCGCCAAACTTAGATTTTCTGTAAGTTGGAACCAATTCGGATCCGTAGATTTCGAGAAATTGCAAAAAAAGTGAAAAAAAAGTTTTTTTTTTTTTTCATTTTTTCTAAATATCTCCGAATTGGCTGAAGCGATCGATCTTAAAAACTAATCAGCTCTTAACCTTGAAAACCCGCAGCGATTGCCACCAACCGCGTGAAAATCGGTTAATTCATTCAAGTTATAGCAGTTTGAAAATTGAAAAAATCGTGTTTCATCGAACTTTGATAAGACTTTTAAGCTCGAAGAGGTCAAAAGCATAGGAAAGCTATCTCTTGGAGCTCGGAGAGCTCCAAATAACTCATAAATTGTATTTTTGAGCTCGAAGAGCTCAAAAACGTCATAAGTGCAATCTAAGCGCCTAGGTATGGAATTAGAGGGAAGTTGCAGGGATGGCCTTCAGGGTCAACCGTTTTCCTAATTTTTTTTTTAAATTTACTTCTCCGTTGTTGCCTTTCGGCCTTGAAACATGTAGTGGGATTTTTACGTCCGTTCCTATTTTCTCACTTTTCTTCGAACCTGAAGAGGGATATTCTCCGTGATGTTTGTCTACCTCCTTTGTAGCTATCGGCAACTTACAATTATTGTACCCGCATTTACCTGTACCTTGCCCTAGTACAGTGACCAGATAAACTACAGACAACTTAGTCAAAATACAGCCAGCTACCGATCGAAGCGTTGTGAGCGCCGAAAAAACGGTGTCTCGGAAACTTGAGTCTCGCCTCAAGCCTGTTGTTCGGGCAAGCTAAGCACTGAGATCGGTTGGCCAACAAGGATCTTTGAATGACCCATTCATATAAATAGTTTGAATACGGATAGAGTTGAAATATTTGCAGCTTTGCGAAGTTATCCGATTCTTGTTAAGGAAGCCATTTTTATCATCTACTGTATATCTAAATTTTGATCAAATTTGTTCAAACTCGATCTTATTTGATCAAAACAGATCCAAAGATTTGTATTAATCAAATAATTTTATCTAGTCGAATCTCGTTTTGCCAGAATAGATCAAATTAAATTTATCAATATCTGTTCCGTACCTAAACTTTGATCAAATTAAATCTGATTTGATTCAATTTGATCAGCGCAGATCTAGACTTTTTCCGGGAAGATGACATTTTTTTTCTGTAGGAAATGTGTAACAATAAATATTGTGATTGAACAGCTCCTTTACCGCACCATAATTAATGTCTACTTCCACCCTGGTTTATTGCTTGTACCTTATTATTTAACTGTTAGATAATCCTTAATTTCTATAATGACCAAAAAGAAAAAAAAATTGATTCATCATTAACTATTTAGTATGAATGCTATTCAAATAATTAATATACATTAATTTTCCCGTTGTTTTTTTTTTTTTTTTTTTCAGGTTCACGATAGTGTATTTGATAGACCTCATTGTTTTCAATTGGTTGAACGTGCTCTTCCTTGCTTAGCTACCATTACATATTTAGCTGCACCTAATTCTGAAAGTGCGCAAGACTGGATAAATGCATTAAAACCTCTATGTGTATCTCAATTAACGCGCGCACCTAAAATTGCACGCTTACGGGAATTACGATCACTACATTTGAATATTTTGGATGCTCACAGACTTCCTTATAAATTAGTTCCAAACCCATTCATCATAGTGGCTCTTAACAATGTTAAAGTAGCACGTACAAAAGTTAAAACTTGTTTACATCCATTATGGGACGAAGAATTTTTATTAGAGTACGTATGAAACCATTTTCATAATATATACTTAGAGTTTAGAGATACAAAGATGTAAGTAACAAAACAAAAATTGACTTGATACTATTTTTGGTTTAATTGGGGCGATACTCGTCCTAGTCTGAAATCATCGTGTTTTATATTTTACTACCCTATACATGATTTTCTCAAAATCAAAAATTGAGAATCAATTACATTCAGTTAGTGTGGTTATAAATAAAAATTTGCTCAATAATAATTGCATGCCTTAAGCGCGATGGCGCGAAGGTATATCTCTACTGTGGCCTAAAAATCAAGTTTCCTATCTCGTCAAGAGAAATTGTATTTTTAATCCACAATCCTCGTACAAATGTTTAAAAAAAATACACTGGTGGCAAGAAGAATGATTACTGAACTAATTAAAAACACTGCTTAGTAAATTAATTATCAATTTTAGTGAAAAAACCCGTTTTTTAAAACTTGTAGTGGAAATTACTGTCGAAATATGGTGGTGTGGTTAAGATAACTAAAAACATGTACAATTTTAGGACTCATTTTTTTTTCACCCCTCTTATTAAACTTTAATGATGAACCCTATTTAATATCAAAGCTTGATATAGCTTCGTTTAGTTGTAATTAAAACATTTTGATTGGTATTCACACCGAATTTTCCAATTTTAGTCGGCCATATGTTTATTTTTTTTAGTAAACAGAGTTCTCACAGTGACTACGACCGAGACAACGTATATATGCATATTGACTTGTAAGTAGTTGATGTAACGGAACACGTGAGGGCGTTTTATTCTATTATTCGCATCATAAATAATTACTGTACGCGGGAAATTGAAAATAAACAAACAAATATTAATTAATTTTTTTAAATAACATACGTATACGTACATCTTATATATGACATGAGCGCTTAAGGCATGTAAATTTGGTTTTACTTAACTTTTACTTTTTTTTACTTTGTCTTGGCTATGGTACACTGCTTTCAAAATTTTGAAAAATATAATAATACGGGACAATATATACACCCAGATTACAGTATTTTTTTGCAAGGGAGTTTATGCAAGACATTAATGATGATAGCCTTTTAACAGAATTTTTAAAAGTTTGTGTAGGATATTTTTCATAAGATATCTATCTGCAATAGCCGACACACACACACACACACACACACACACACACACACACACACACACACACACACACACACACACACACACACACACGCGCGCGCGCGCACTCGGGGCAGAAGAGATACTGCTACCGGGCGCGTCTCCCCGAGCGGATGGGAGAACGCTCGCTGTCCTTGGATGACACTTAATCTCTTAGTTGATGAGGTACAGCGGGTAGGAGCCAAGCAAAATAACCAAACAAAATACGCTTCCGTGGACAAAACTCCCCTTTAATGGGTTGGTCGCACTAACTGACCTAACAAGACGATCGTTCTCTGCTGTGACCCACTGGGAGTGACCGTTACCTCGTGTCGTAGTTTCCGACGATGCAGGCCACGGCTGATGTGAGCTTGCTCTGCCGAGGTGTAAGTTGCAGCAGTGGATCAGGAGCCAGCCACTTCGGGCCTTGATCAGGAAGTACGCAGTGAGTGTTAGAGATCGGAATCTTCACCGCTCCGAGCGAGTCTAGTCCGTCCGTGTATTCCGGGGCTGGCTAAGTGTCGGCTAGGCCTCAGGGAACTGGGGTAGGAGTACTATCTCCGAGGGTACACCCGTTCCTAGTTATGACAACCCGCTCCACTCCGTACGATGCGCTGGTGAATTTAAAAGTATGAGTAAAATTCAGGAAAACAACAATAGTGAAAACGGGCCTCATGCCCAACAAGCAGCGATTGAAGCAAGCGCTGAAATGAAGCGGTCGCAAGCGTTTGAACGCCTTGAAAAGCTGACCAGTGAGCTAAATGACTTCATCCAATCTAAGGTCAATATCCACAAGGAGATTAATCTCCTTAAGACCAAGACGACCAGCGTAGCCAATGCCCTCCAGAGATTCAAGAAACTTGATGAAGAATGGTGTTTAACAGTACGACGCACTTCTCGCACTACACCGGAGAGAAGCATTCAAGCAACTATCGTGAATGAAGAAGCAATGGACACTGGAGCCGAAGGTGACGGTGAATCAGTCGCGGAAGACAGAATCAGAACTAGCAGCAAGTCAACTAAGAGAAAAGATCGATCTTCTCCCGACCCAACGATCTGCCAAGTTGTGAAGAAAAAGGACCTGAAACCAAGCCCTCCGAAAAACACGGCAGTGCAGAACGCCGGAAAAAAAGAGGTGACTGAATGGCAGAAGGTCCAATCCAAGAAGGAGAAGAAGGAGCAAGCGAGAGAGCGGTTACCAAAACAACCGGTGAACAAATCTCGGCCGGAGCCTAAGCGGGAAAAACCGCGAAAATTCACCAAACCAGATGCCTTAATTATTCGACCCGTTGAGAAGGCAAAATATGCCGAGATACTGCGTCGGATTAAAAAGATGTCCCACCAGATCAGACCCGTGACGTCGTTGACAAGGTTCAAAAGACGAATGATGGGAATATGCTCATTACGCTTTCCAGAAAGACCGCAGACAAAGGACAAGCTTTGCTGAAGACCATCAAGAGCATCCTTAAAGAAGAAGCGCAAGTCATCTGTAAAGGCCCAGAGGAACAGCTTGAAATCCGGGACATTGACGACGAAACAACTAAAGACGATGTCCGGAAGGCCTTACAAGAGGCAGCTGGAAATGACTACGAAATACCTGAAGATGTCATTAAAATTCGTCCGGCCTACAGAGGTACTCAAACTGCTTCGGTACGATTGCCAGCAGCAATAGTGCAGAAGATACTTGGAAAGACAGGCAAAATAAGGATTGGCTGGGTAAATTGCCGTGTCAGAGCAATTAAGACACCACTACGATGCTATAAGTGCTGGCACTTTGGGCACACTACTGCCCAATGTAAAAGCGAAGTCGACCGATCTGGGCTTTGCATCAAATGTGGGCAAACAGGTCATCAAGCTGCTCAATGCCAAGATAAAGTGAAATGTGCGTTATGTGCGGAAAAACCTGGCTCTCAGGACACTGCTCACCGGTCTGGTTCTGGCCGATGTCCAGTCTTCCAAGAAGCACTCCAGAAGCTGACAAATAAACGAACATGAGGATACTGCAGCTTAACATCAATCACTGCGAAGCTGCGCATGACCTGCTTATGCAGACAGTACGGGAATTAAAGCTCGACGTTGTGCTTTTATCGGAGCCATATAAACATTTAGCTGGACAACCTTGGGAGACGGATATCACCACGAAAGCTGTGATCTGGGCTTGTGGTAAGCTCCCTTTCCAGAGTGTAGCTACCAATGGCAGTGCTGGCTTTGTAGCAGCATCAGTAGATGGCATCCGTTTTTACAGCTGCTACGCACCACCTAGCCTCTCAATTGCTGAGTTTACTGACTTCTTGGATCGACTGACCGAGGACGCGAAGCAACATCATCCAGTGGCGATAGCCGGGGACTTTAACGCCTGGGCAGTGGACTGGGGCAGTAAGCAGACTAATGCACGAGGAAGAGAGCTGCTAGAAGCTCTTTCTACACTAGATGTAGTCTTGCTCAACAGTGGTGACACGCCGACCTACACCAAAGGTGACGCAAGCTCGATTGTAGACGTCACTTTTGTCAGTACCAGCCTTGCTAAAGGTAACACTAACTGGAAGGTACTGGACATCTACACTGCCAGTGACCATCATGCGATACTCTGGGAAACGTAAAACGACCAGAACCTCCGGGGGCCTATCAAGCAATTTAACACCGTCGGTTGGAAGGTGAAATCTCTTGACCCAGAAGTATTGCTAACAGCCCTCGATAGTGATCCGATAGAGACTGGATATGCAGAAGAACATACTAAAGCTCTGATGATGCGAGTAACACAAGCTTGTGATGCCAGTATGCCTCGCAAACGTGTTATGAATTCAAGACCTGCGGTACACTGGTGGAATGATCATATCAGCAACCTCCGTAAAGAGTGTCATCGAAAGAGAAGAATATCACAGCGTGGCTATCAACGACCTTACTCTGCAGTGCTGATCGCAGAGTACAAAAAAGCTCGTCGTGAACTTAATAAGGCCATAAAAGAGAGCAAAAGAAGATGCTGGAAAGAGCTCATATACGAGGTCGACAAAGACGTGTGGGGTCGGCCGTATAAGGTGGTCATGACGCACCTGAAGAAACAACAAATGCCGTCACCTACGTGTCCCCAACTCCTTCAGAAAATCGTCACTGCGCTGTTTCCACAGCAACACAGTCTCAATTATCAGTCAACGCAAGATGAACTGGACGACATTCCACCTGTCACTGAAGAAGAATTGTTGGAGGCCTGTAATCGGGTAGGAAATAATAAAGCGCCGGGATTGGACGGAATCCCTAATATAGCCTTGAAAACCATCATAAAGGCAGCACCAACATTATTTCTAGACGCTTACAACGCATGCCTCAAGGAAGGAACTTTTCCTCGTAAGTGGAAACAGCAACGGTTAGTACTTTTACCTAAAGGAAAGAAACCGCCAGAAGAACCGTCATCTTACCGACCACTCTGCATGCTAGATACGGCGGGTAAGATATTTGAGCGTATCATCCATCAGCGAATAGATGCAGTAGTCGACCCACTCTTGGCAGACAACCAGTATGGATTCCGGAAAGGACAATCAACCCTGGACGCGATCAACCTGGTTGTTAATACGGCCAAAGAGGCTATCGCAGGAACTAGATGGAAGGGTGGAACGAAGAAGTACTGCCTGGTGGCTGCCCTGGACATCAAAAATGCTTTCAATTCCGCTAATTGGGACTGCATCATGCAAGCTCTCGACGAGAAGAACGTGCCAACATATCTTCGCAGACTAGTGATTAGCTATTTTACAGATAGAGTGCTGAAATACGATACAAAGAATGGTCCAAAAGAGTATGATATAACCGGTGGTGTGCCACAGGGCTCTGTTCTTGGTCCACTTCTGTGGAATATCATGTATGACGGGCTCCTGAGACTGAAGCTTCCAAGATGTGTCAAACTGGTAGCGTATGCGGATGATGTTGCCGCAGTGATCGTCGCCAAACACCTCGACGAGATTCAACATCTGTTTGACATCACTTTTGAGAAGATCAACCAGTGGATGGATACAGTGAACCTACAACTGGCCAAGCAGAAGACCGAAGCAGTGCTTATTACCAGCCGAAAAGAAGTTGAAACAATTAAGATTAATGTCGGTGACCGAGAAATCACATCACAACCATTTATCCGTTATCTGGGAGTGATGCTGGATGCACGACTCAACTTCAAACAGCAGGTGGAACATGTCAGTGCCAAAGCGTCAGTAGTGAGGGCTAGTCTCGCACGGCTGATGCCTAACATCGGAGGCCCAATGCAGAGCAGGAGGCTACTATTGTCATCAGTAGTCACATCAGTGCTCACTTACGGAATATCCATTTGGGCTGATGCACTGGAAACCCAAGAATCATGGAGAAAAGCTGGACCAATATACCGACAGAGTGCCCTACGAGTAGCTAGTGCCTTCCGCACTCTATCACAAGAAGCAGTGTGCGTCATTGCTGGAACCCTACCTCTTAGAGTTCTAGCAGAGGAAAGACGGGCCCTTTACCAACGAAAAAGGTCAACTGCACTGAGCCCGGAAGAACTTAGAATTGAAGAACGGCATAAGAGCATAGGCCGATGGCAACTACAATGGGATGCTGCAGAGAAGGGTAGGTGGACGCACCGTCTCATACCTCGGGTCGACATTTGGCTTAACCGGAATCACGGTGAGGTCAATTACTATCTTACGCAGATGTTGTCGGGACATGGGTGTTTTCGAGAGTATCTACACCGCTTTAAGCACGATGACTCTTCGGAGTGCCCGTCCTGCCCAGGAGCTGCTGAAGACGCGGAGCACGTCTTCTTTGTATGTCCTCGTTTCGATCCACAGCGTGAAGAACTGGAGAGGATCCTGAACCAGAGAATGCAACCAGATTCACTAGTAGAAGCAATGTTGTCATCAGAAGCTGCCTGGAACGCTACCAACACGTTTGCAACAGAAGTCCTTAAAGACTTGCGTTCCACCGAAAGAAAAAGAGCAAATAGCAGAAGACAGAAGGAAGATAGTTAACACCTCAGCCACCAGAAGGAAGAGCAGTAGCTAGATCCTCCCTTCACGAAGTAATGCCTGACGGCGGTTTCCATGAGGGATTAGAGGAAAGAAGGAAAAGGGGTTTAGGGTTTAGTGGGTAGGGGCGTTAGTGTCGAGTTAGTATGACGCTGCGTCGAGTCGCCACATATCCAGGCCAAACAGCTATGCCTAGAATCCGTAAAGGATTCCCCCTACAAAACACGCGCGCGCGCACACACACACACACACACACACACACACACACACACACACACACACACACACAACATCGAGGGGGTAGCCAAGGAAGCTTCCTAAGACCTCAAAACGTCGAGATCTGATGAAAACTCGATTTTTGCAAAACGGGGTACAACCAATAATTCCCGATTTTCGAAAATTTTCAATTTTTTAGCGGGAAATTAAAAATTACAATTATTTTAACACACTTCCACCCACCGTAACTAAACTTCCTTATTAACAGCAGAAGACCAAAAGGTGTCTTTAACACCACAATCGCGAGAAGGTTGATGCACGGTAGCTGTAGGTAATCATTGAAAAAAGTTGGTCTTCACGTACGTATACTACGTCTTATATAAGTTGTTTTAAGTTCAGATATTTTTTTTTTAATTCCAACTGTAGAAGAATAACTTTAAAGATATATTCCGGGCTTGAAGTATACCTTTTTTTGAGAAACAATACTTTCAACACTTTTATTAACTTTGATAACTCAAAGTTTACATATACTACATATAATAGTATCATCATGTCCTTAATAAGTATAGAAAAATTTAGAATTTTCTGACGCTATGCCTTAATCTCGACAACTACCTTAATTATATAAATTTATTTTTGACATATATACACATTCGTATGTATAAAATAAAATAAAGAAGCCAATGACGTTTATCGCGAAATTCGAATCTATTTATAACTATTTCGAAAACTTATTATAATAAATTAATTATTTCTGAAAAGCATATAAAACATTGAAAAGGCACAAATTTATTCCATACTTGAGCAGCCATATTTTTCGAATGAATCAACTTAGCATGACATAATTTGCGGCACTCGACGTAGTTTGTCAATCATAAAACGCGAAGAAAACTCAAAAATCGATACAAATAGTGATTTGGAAATTATAAAGAAAAAATTTTTTTTTTCATTACTAAATTAGAATAACTCTCAATCATATTAAATAATTTTGAGCACTTTGCGGCATTCTACGTTGCTGGAGGTGGGGAGGGAGGGGAGTATGAGTTGATTAGGTTTTAGAATAGTCCATCATAGTCGTTTAAAACTTTTTTACCAAAATATTATTGAAAAACGTTAGTTTTTCAAAGTCAACGCTCATACACTCACCTGTCCAATGCAATAACTTCTCTATTTTTCAAAACTTTTTTAATGGAAAGTTGAAAATATTTTTTGAAGCTTTTTAATATATACATATATTATCCTAGTTATACTTTCAACTTGTTAACATCTATAAATCGAACTTGTGTATGAATATTAGTATTTTTATTTACGAAAATCTTATCTAACACTAATTTTGACTCAACAGAGATGTTCCACCTGATGTAATTACATTCTCATTGACTTTGTATAACAAAGGAAAACGAAGTAAAGATACGGAAGTTGCAGAGGTATCTATAGAATTATCAAATCTATTGAATGGAGAAGAAATGGAAGAATGGTATCCTCTTTCTGGTATTACTCCAATCGGAGAATGGGGAGCATTACGTTTACGCATACGGTGACGATTTAATATGATTTTTTGTATATAATTCATGTTCCTTAACTTAATAATCACAAAAAAAAAATAAGTAAATATTTGTATTTTTTTTTCACAGATATCGCCATGACTTGGCTATGCCTCCTGAAGAGTATAGCCCACTGCAACAATTATTATTAGATCCAGAATTACATGTTGTTCGAGCTTTAGCTGACGTTTGTCATTCAGACAGAGTACCGTTGGCCAGTAGTCTTCTTAAAATATTTAGATACGAACGTAAAGAAGCAGATTTACTGCGTTCATTAAATCAAGTAGAAGTATTAATTTTATTACAATAAGATATGAAGGCGCAGAACTGATAGGATAAACGCAAGGAATAATTTTGTTTTTTTAAATCGAAAAATTTTGTTCTTAGGAAAAAGATATTACAGAATCAAGTTTTTATCATTGCGTTTAATCTTTTAGTTACACCTTCATTATGTTATAAAAATATTTCATTTTTTTGAAAATTTCATGCAATTTTTCATTCATAAATACTTTTATAGGTTGATAAGGAAGATGAAACTCCAACTTTATTTCGAGCGGCAAGCTTAACGACAACATTGATGGATCTTTATATGAAATCAATTTGTACATCGTTTTTAAAAGCTGCGTTACGTGATACTATTATTAAATTAATCGAAAGTAAACAAAGCTGTGAATTAAATCCCAATAAAATGGATTCGCCAGAAGACGCTTGCAGTAATGCTGAATTTTTGTTACAAGTAAATATTACTTTTACCATTCTAAACACCCAATTATAACTTCTTGGATTAAAATTTCCCTTAAAAATTGCTATAATACACTTATATGTATTTATACATGTGAGCATCCCATTATTTTTGAACTATAACATATATATTTTGAACATCAATGAACATTTCAGGTTTTAGATGAAGTAACTTTAAGTATATTTACAAGTCCAGATGCATGTCCTAAAACATTGAGATATATTTGCGGTAGTTTACAAAGAGCAGTCGTAGCTAAATGGCCTCACGAAAGACTTGTTAGAACAAGAGTTGTCAGTGGATTTATATTTTTACGTTTACTGTGCCCAGCTATTCTGAATCCTAGATCATTTAATTTATTATCTGAGTCACCTCCACCAGCAGCTGCAAGGTATTTTATTCATTTTTATCTATTGATAATTATTACATAAATCTTGTTAATTAATAATCATATATATTCGTTTTTTTTTAAGTAATCAATCTAAATGTAGTTAACTATTATACGTATATTATTAAAGTGAAACTTTTTATCAATCTCCTCAAATTTTTTCGTCCATCTATCGCATGTCGCATTACAGCTCTCTATATTTTACTTCTCTAATGAAATCTCTCTCTACTTGACCCCTTTATATTTTACCTCTCTCTATATTTGACCATATTCTCTCTCTTTATTTGACTCTCATACACAGTTCTTACGGACAAGGACGAGTAAAAAAGAGAGGTTCTGAACGGCCAAGTCGATGCGATTGTCACTAGATACATTAAAAAAATTGAATGTAAGACGTTATTTACTCCCTAAAAAACAAAAGAATTAAAAATGATTCTTCATGTACTGAATTTTCATAAGAGGTAATATTTGAAAAGATTTGAAGTATTGAAAGCATTGGCTTTAAATACTCTTTAATCCTTTTGTTTAATCAGGGCTTATTTTCGTTACTATAAAATATTAGTTATATTTATAAACTGCGAGACTCATGGCGAAAATAAAGTTATTGATATAATAATTGAATTGGAAGGTAGATTTCGATAAGCGGCATGACGTCCGAGCGGGCTAAGACTCTAGTCCGCTCATACATAATGTCGTGAGGCGAGGGTTCGAGCTCCGACGGTTTTTAGAATACTTTCAATAACAACCGCCGAGGGTCGCTCCGGTAGCCGAACTGTGCTGGCATGGGTTTTCTCTGTGGTTTCCCCATGCCACTATTCCAAGAGCCTAGGAAGAGGTGAGGAATAGGGCGAATGCAGTACAGAAACTACAAGTCGATCCACAGCCGCAAATTAAAAAGAAAGGAAGTGTCGAGTAGGACTTGCTGAGGTCCAACATGAAGAAGAGCAAGTAAAGCGTGAAAGCTAGGAGAAAGAAGGAGATCAGCCTTGTAAGAACCGAGAAGATGTACAAGTAAAAAAGCAACAGAAAGGTAGATTTTGATATAATTAATAATTAAAAAAATTATATCAAACAATAAATTGTCAAATTATCAGTGAAAAATCACAATTAATTTTTAATCAAACTACCGTGAGTTCTATTACACGGACTAATATAACCCGTCTACCAAAAACTGGCAATAAATGAAATTCTTAATCGTAATAAAATCATCATTCGGTAAATGTTTTATAGATCAAATTAAAGACAATTTTATCAGCATTAAGATAAATTTTTAAGAAAGAAGCAATCTTGTTTCAATTAATTGTTCTTTAGAAATAAAAAGACAGAAAATGCAATTTTTACTATCTTCAGAAAAATTCAAATAGCTATTATTTCTAAACTTGTTGACCGAGTTACCTCATCTTTGAACTCGTTTGAAATAATCGTATGAGAAACATGTTTACTAAATTTTATTAAGATCCGTTAATAACTATAAACACAATCGCGGTAACATGCCCTGGGCTGTCCCTTCATTTACCAATTATCAAGCTAGGATAAAAAACGCGATTTTAATATCCTAAATTGATTAATTTTCCGAAAATTCTTAGTTTAATGTCAAAAATCCAAAAAAAGTTTCACTTTCATCGTGGTTTCATAAAACCACACAATATTTTATTTTTATTTCATGTTTGAATATTGTATATAGATCCCTAGTAATGGTGGCTAAATGTTTGCAAAATTTGGCTAACTTGGTTGAATTTGGAGGAAAAGAACCATACATGGAAGTCGTTAATCCTTTTATCTTGAAAAACAAAGAAAGAATGGTCGTTTTTCTTGACCAATTGTCCGTAAGTATCAATGAAAAAAAAAAAAAAAATAAAATAATTGCTCTTTAAAAATTCGAATAACATTAGATTTTAATCACTATGAAAAAATTAATTTTTTTTTTTCAGAGTGTGACCGAAAAGCCAGAATCAGAGAGCATTGAATTTCGAAGTAAAAACATTCCTGATACTGCTAGAGATCTGGCTACGTTGCATCATATATGTGTTTCTCATTTGCGTGAACTTCAACTACTTTCAAAAACTCAGGTAAATAAATAAATTACACAGCGTTTAAAGCATTTCATCCTAAATTTATCTATCAAAAAAGTTTCCGAAAGACATTGATCTCATTGGGGTGAAGTATAATAATAACATTTGGTACTATTTCTAAGTAGTAGGGCTTTATATTTAGGGCTATACATTTAAACCGGTTAAAAAAGTTAACCAGGTTGACTAATTAGCTAACAATCAGATTAGCTGATTATCTTAAATTAGCTAAGCTAATTAGCTAATTTATCAACCGGTTAACTTAAATTAGCTATGCTAATAAGCTAGTTTTTTAAGGGGGATGGTCACTGTGAGGATCAAAAAAATAGGTGATTTTCGGGAATTTTTTTGACTGGGATAATAAAGGAATTTGGGGATCGGTTTTTTTTTTGTTTTGCAGATTATTATCCAAAAATATCATGTTGTTACAAAGTTATCAGTATTTTTGTGGGACACCAAAAAAATTTCCCCCTCCATGATGTGATCTCTAACTCAAAAACGGATGATCTAAAATAAAAAAACGAAAGAGCGCTGTAATCTGCATGCGTGTGGTTATCGCTGCACGTAGGGGATTTTGAAAATTTTGATTTAAAAAGAAATGGCGACATATTAAAAATTTTTTTGTTTTTTTTCCTCATTTTTTTGGATTAAAACAGCCCTAAAAAATCTTAAAAATCAAAATTTCCAAAATCCTCTACGTGCAACTATAGCTACGGAATAGACGAATACGGGGAAAAAAAAGTTGCAAATCGGTTCATATTTATGCAAATTACAGTTCTCATCAGTTAAAAAAGTAGTTTCGAGAAAAACGCGTTTTCGTCGGAGTGCCGCGCGTGTAAAGTCATTTGACGCGCTGTCACAAAAATGACTATAATTCGAAAAATATTCGGAATTTTGATATCAAACTCTAAATACATATTTTTGAATCTATAAACTTGGATTTAATAAAAAAAAAAAAATTTTTTTTTTTTTTAATTTTACAGTGGCCATCCCCCTTAACCGGCTAAAAAGTTGAATTAATTTTCAAAATTTATATATGTATGGGGCACTCCATGCCAAATCGAACACTTTTGACCCCGACCCTTTTCGATTTTCCTGAAATTTTTGTTTCTTTCTCTACCCTATTAAAAACAATTTTCAGAATTTTTTCAAATTTTTTTACCCAACCAAAAAAAAGTGACGAGTTTTTTTTTTAATAAATTGCTTTTTAACTTCCCAATAAGAAAATCGAAGATTTTCAAAAATCGGGTAGTTATTGTTTTCACCCCGTTTTACGAAAATCGAGCTTTCATCGAATCTCGACGTTTCGAGGTCCTAGGAAGCTTCCCTGACTATTCCCGCGATAGTGTCTGTATGTCTGTACGTATGTATAGGTGTGTGTGTGTTTTAGGGGGGGGATCCTTTTTACGGATTCTAGGCATAGCTGTTTCGCCTGGATATGTGACGACTCGACGCAGCATCATACTAAAACTCGACGCTAACGCCCCTACTCACTAAATACTAAACCCCTTTTCTTCTTTCCTCTAATCCCTCATGCAAACCGCCGTCAGGCATTACTTCGTGAGGGGAGGAACTAGCTACTGCTCTTCCTTCTGGTGGCTTAGGTGTTAACTTCCTTCCTTCTATCTTCTGATATTTGCTCTTCTTCTTTCGGTGGAACACAAGTCTTTGAGGACTTCTGTTGCAAACGTGTTGGTAGCGTTCCAGGCAGCTTCTGATGACAACATTGCTTCCACTAGTGAATCTGGTTGCATTCTCTGGTTGAGGATCCTCTCCAACTCTTCACGCTGTGAATCGAAACGAGGACATACAAAAAAGACGTGCTCCGCATCTTCAGCAACTCCTGGGCAGGACGGGCACTCCGAAGAATCATCGTGCTTAAAGTGGTGTAGATACTTTCGACAACACCCGTGTTCCGACAACATCTGTGTAAGATAGTAATTGACCTCGCCGTGATTCCGGTTAAGCCAAATGTCGATCCGAAGTATGAGGCGGTGCATCCACCTACCCTTCTCTGCGGCATCCCATTGTAGTTGCCATCGGCCTATGCTGTTCTGCCGTTCTTCAATTCTAAGTTTCTCAGGGCTCAGTGCAGTTGACCTTTTTCGTTGGTAAAGGGCCCGTCTTTCCTCTGCTAGTACTCTAAGAGGTAGGGTTCCGGTAATGACGCACACTGCTTCTTCTGATATTGTGCGGAAGGCACTGGCAACTCTCAGGGCGCTCTGTCTATAAATTGGA
The DNA here is from genome assembly GCF_020080835.1 of Cotesia glomerata. NCBI lineage: Eukaryota > Metazoa > Arthropoda > Insecta > Hymenoptera > Braconidae > Cotesia > Cotesia glomerata. Next base: position 16,209,605 of record NC_058164.1, read on the forward strand.
CCCGCTTTTCTTCATGATTCTTGCGTCTCTAATGCGTGAGCCCAAATGGATATGCCATATGTGAGCACGGATGTTACTACTGATGACAGCAGTAGTCTTCTGCTCTGCTTTGGTCCACCAACGTTAGGCATCAGTCGTGCTAGGCTCGCTCTAACTACAGATGCTTTGGCAGTCACATGTTCGACTTTTTGCTTGAAATTGAGTCGAGCATCAAGCATCACTCCCAGGTACCGAATGTACGGTTGTGATGTGATCTCATGTTCTCCAACTTGTAACTTGATGGTTTCCATCGCTTTCCTGCTGGTAATGAGCACTGCTTCGGTTTTATACTTAGCTAATTGCAAGTTCACCGTATCCATCCATAAGTTAATCCGTTTAAATGTAATGTCGAAGGCCAGATTTATCTCTTCGAGATGCTTCGCGACAATCACCATGACAACATCATCTGCATATGCTACCAGTTTCACTTCTGCTGGCAATGCTATTTTCAGGAGACCATCATACAGGATGTTCCATAGCAGAGGACCTACAAATATAAATAATGCTGTTAAGCGGGAAAGAATAGGAGTTACGGTAATTATTACGTGAAGCGTTCCACATTCACGTAACAGGATATTGGTAGGAAAGGATTGAGAAAAGAATGTGGAGAGGATCACCTTAATGTGAGTTTATAGAATTTGCAAGAAAAAATGATCAGATAGCTCGGACTGGGCTTCGAACCCAGAACCTTCCGAAAACATGTCGGCTACTCTACCATTTGAGCTATCCGGTCTATACTAAATTTCCTTTTGCTTATTCTATATACATTAAGCCACACCGTCCATCTTATGGCAAGCATTTTTACTAATATAAATAATGCTGTGAAGCAGGAAAGAATAGGAGTTACGGTCATTATTACGTGAAGCGTTCCACATTCACGTAACAGGATAGAACTGAGCCCTGTGGTACACCACCAGTAATATTATACTCCATAGGACCACTTTTTGTGTCATATTTGAGGACTCTGTGAAGTAGCTTGCTACCATTCTACGCAAATACCCTGGAACTCGTTTCTCTTCGAGGGCGCGCATTACGCAGTCCCAGTTAGCAGAGTTGAAAGCATTTTTGATGTCTAACGCAGCCACTAAACAATACTTTTTTGTGCCGCGATTCCATCTCTTTTCAGCAATCGCATCCTTAGCTGTGTTGATGACCAAGTTGATTGCATCCAGGGTTGACCGTCCTTTTCGGAAGCCAAATTGGTTGTCTACCAGGAGTGGGTCAACTACTGCTTCTATTCTTTGGTGAATTATCCGCTCTAATATCTTACCCGCCGTGTCTAATATGCAAAGTGGACGGTAAGATGATGGTTCGTCAGGTGGCTTCTTTCCTTTCGGGAGCAGTACAAGTCTTTGCCGCTTCCACCTTTCAGGAAAGACTCCTTCCTTGAGACACGCATTGTAGGTATCTGTGAATAAAGCCGGCGCTGCTTTAATAGATGTTTTTAAAGCCATGTTTGGAATTCCATCCAATCCCGTCGCCTTATTATTCCCTACACGATTGCATGCCTCCATAAATTCTTCCTCTGTGACAGGTGGGATGTCTTCAGGGTCAGGCTGCAGTGACGAACAGATCAACTCACGTTGCTGAGGAGACAACGTACAGAAGATTTTCTCTAGTAGTTGTGGACATGTAGGTGACGGCATTGGTTGACATTTCAGGTGGGTCATGACCACTTTGTACGGTCTGCCTCACAGATCTTTCTCTACCTCTTCGACGAGTTCCTTCCAACAGCGTCTTTTGCTATCCTTGATGGCTCTATTCAATTCTCGACGAGCCTTCTTGTACTCTGCCACCAGTTCTGCAGAGTTAGGTCGACGGTAGCCACGCTGAGATATTCTTCTTCTCTTAAAACACTCTTTACGAAGAGCGCTGATGTTATCGTTCCACCAGTGTACCGAAGATCGATGATTCATGCCACGTTTCCGGGGCATACAAGCGTCGCAGGCCCGGGTCACTCTTCATTAGCTCTTTTGCTTTCTCTTCAGCACCCCTGTGTTAGTTGGTTCGCTATCTAAGACTACTATCAAAGTAGCTGGGTCAAAAGCTTTCACTTTCCATCCAACTACGTTAGTTTGCCTGGTTGCTATTCGAGGGTTCTGGCCAGTTGATACTTCCCAAAGGACGGCGTAGTGCTCGCTGGCAGTGTAGGTGTTCATAACTACCCAAGAATAGCTTCCTCTCGTAAGACTGCTGATGATGAACGTAAGATCCACTATAGAGCTTGCCTCTTCTTTTGAATATGTTGGTGTCTCACCAATGTTAAGGAGGACAACATCTAGTGTGGCCATCGCTTCAAGTAAAGCCTTTCCTCGTGCATTGGTGAACTTGCTGCCCCAGTCTACTGCCCAGAAATTGAAGTCACCTGCTATTGCTACGGGAAAGTGTTGCCTTGTATCTATGGTTAGACGATCAAGAAAATCGATGAATTGTACCAAAGAATGACTCGGCGGGGCATAGCAGCTGTAGAAACGAATTCCGTCTACCCATGCTGCTACAAATCCGGCTTCTCTGTTGTTGACTGCCTTCTGGAATGGTAATTTGTCACAGGACTAAATGACAGCGTTGTTGGTACTGTCCGATTCCCAGGGTTAGGTACTCAGATGTTTATATGGTTCTGATATCAGTACTCAGTCTGGCTCTAGTTCGCGCACGGTTTGTATGAGCAAATCATGCGCAGCCTCACAATGATTGAGGTTGAGCTGTAGTATCTTCATGCTCGTTTATTTGTCATTTTCTCGAGTGCCTCTTTGAAAACCGGGCATCTGTATGTGCCAGCATGGTGGGCAGCGTCCTGCGCACCTTGATCGTCAGCGTATAATACACATTTGGCTGAATTTTTGCAATCAGCAATCTTGTGTCCTTCTCTTCCATACCTTATGCAGTGCTTAGATCGGTCGATTTCACTTTCGCACTGTGATCCAAAGTGCCAGCATTTGAAGCATTGTATCGGTCTCTTTGTTGCTCTCATTCGGCAGTTGACCCAGCCAATCCTTATTTTGCCATTTCTTTCCAGTAGCTGTTGTGCTGCAGCTGCTGGTAGTAGCCGTTTGCGTACCTCTGTAGGCCTTACGGATCTTGATAGCCTCTAGTGGTATTTTGCAAGTTTCTTAGATTTCCGTTTTCAGGGCAGTATGAATGTCCTCCTTCGTCGTGTCATCATCAATGTCTTGGATCTCGATGGTCTCCTGCGGTCCTCTGCAGATTACTTCGGCCTCTTTTTGAAGAATATCCGTGATGGTCTTTTGCAAGGCTTAGCCTTTGTCAATACTCTTCTTTGAGAGCGTAATCAGCATATCCCCGGTTTTGGTTTTGTGGATCTTTTCCACGGTTGTGTGGACCTGTTCGTCAGGGACGGCCTGCTTTATACGACGCAATATTTCGGCGTACTTCTCCTTCTCGACCGGACGGATGATCCAGAGCGTCAGGCCTGATCCACTTTCGCAGTTTCTTCCGCTTAGGTTCCGGCCGGGGCTCTTTCGACGGTTGCTTTGGGAGCTGCTCTTTCCTTTGCCTTTTCTGTTCTTTTTTAGACTGAACTCGTTGCCAAGCTGACGCTTTCATCTGTTCGTCGCTTTGCAGTGCTGCTCTTTGCAGAGGGCTTTTTTTCAGCTCCTTCTTCTTTGTTGCTTGGCTGAATGTTGGGTCTGGAGAGGTTCTTTCTTTTCTCTTACCAGGGTTGCCGAAAGTTTCACGTCTGTCTTCAGCGACTGATTTACCGTCACCTTCGGCTCCGGTGTCCATTGCTTCGTCAGTCACGACGACAGCCTGACAGGCTTTCTCCGGTGTAGCATGAGAAATGCGCTGCAATGATGAGCGCCACTCCTCATCCAGCTCTTCAAACCTTTGAAGGGCGTTAGTTACACCAGTCGTCTTGGACTTTATCTCCTTGTGAATGTTGACCTTTGATTGGATGAAATCATTCAACTCACTGATCAGCTTTTCAAGGCGTTCGAGCGCTTGCGACCGCTTCATTTCAGCGCTTGCGTCAATCGCTGCTTGTTAGGCATGAAGCCCGTTTCCACTCTTATTTGTTTCCTGTAAATTACTCATACTTTTTTGATTTACCAGCGCATCGTACGGAGTGGAGCGGGTTGTCATAACTAGGAACGGGTGTACCCTCGGAGATAGTACTCCTACCCCAGTTCCCTGAGGCCTAGCCGACACTTAGTCAGTCCCGGTATACACGGACGGACTAGACTCGCTCGGAGCGGTGAAGATTCCGATCTCTAACACTCACTGCGTACTTCCTGATCAAGGCCCGAAGTGGCTGGCTCCTGATCCACTGCTGCAACTTACACCTCGGCAGAGCAAGCTCACATCAGCCGTGGCCTGCATCGTCGGAAACTATGACACGAGGTTCCGGTCACTCCCAGTGGGTCACAGCAGGGAACGATCGTCTTGCTAGGTCAGTTAGTGTGACCAACCCATTATAGGGGAGTTTTGTTCACGGGAGCGTATTTTATTTGGCTCCTACCCTCTGTACCTCATCAACTAAGAGACCTAGTGTCATCCAAGGACAACGAGCGTTCTCCCATCCGCTACGGGGAGACGCGCCTGGTAGCAGTTTCTCCTCTGCCGCAGGATGTGTGTGTGTGTGTGTGTGTGTGCCGCTAGCCCGGTTGAAATCGGTTGATTCATTCGTGAGTTATCGTTGTCGAAAAAAAACCAAAAAAAATGTTTTTTCGGAATTACTCCCGAAATTTCTAGTTCGATCAATTCAAACCTAAAAATTCTTTATAAGGCCTAAAAAACTGCGTCGAATGCCACCAACCACGTGAAAATCGGTTTATTCATTCAAAAGTTATTGCGGTTTGAAAATTTAAGAAATGATGTTTTATTAAACTTCTACCAGATTTTTGAGCTCGGAGAGCTCAAAATGACATTTAGATTAAATTTTTGAGCTGGGAGAGCTCAAAAACGTCATAAGTACAATTTTAAGCGCTTAGGTATGGAATTTTAGCGAAATTGCAGGGATGGCCTTTAGGATCAACCGTTTTCCTAATTTCTCTTTTTTCAATGTATTTCAGGCCTAAAATTTCTTGTCTCAAGCAAGTTATTCTTAACTTAACAGCCGGTCCCTACGATTGCAGCTTTATACTTCTCTTCTAGACAAAGAAGAATTTAGAAATAAACGCTCTGCTACGTAATAGATTTTTTAATTATCTATTTCGTAGCAGGGCGTTTTTTTTTTGAAATTCTCATTTGTTTAAAAGAAAAACATATATCTGCAATAGCTTTATAATCATGAGTGCAATAAGGATAGTACTGTTTCTTACAGTGAGTGCGACGCGAGAAAAAGAGGGGATTGGCTGTTAATAAAATTATATAATTTTCAGTCCAATAAGGCATTCTTCAGTTGAAATTGAAATTAGTTGTTACTAGAAATTTTTTTCTTGGTTTAAGAAATTAACTATTTTCACTTCAATAATTTTTTTGTTTTAAGTCAAATATTTTCAATTCTCAATGTAAAAATTATTTTTCTCTAATCAAGTGCGTATTTTATTTTTGATTCAAGAGAAAAGCGATAAAGAGAGTTTTTTCACTTGAATTAAGATATCTTTTCTATCCGTGTCGGCATTTCGATAAAAAAATCTTACTTATTACTAGATATAAGGATTTGTTCATTATCTTCGATTATATTAGTGATGTAACTGTACTGATTTTAAAGTTTATCACTTCAATTTAGATATTTTTAATTTCACTTATTACCATTATTGACTTATTTGTAATAGTATGAATTGAGAAAAAAAACTATACTTACATACTTTTCATTTTTTCTGTTACAGCCTACTATTAAGCAGTTAGTGACTGTTACAGAAATGTTGAGTAAACATAAACAAAAATACATGGAAATGATACGGTAGTGTTCCTTATAATATTAATCATAAGTATACCAAAAATATGATAGATTTTAAAGATATATTTATAGGTATATCTCAACGTAGTGAAGTATTTAAAAATATTATACAAACAACATTTTTCAATTAATAATACTGAACAGACTGACGTGCCATATACATAAGTGTAAACGTATATGCCTAATTTATATTCGTATACATAATTGATTTTCCAAATGATGTTACTTTGTATGGTGTATAAATATAGATATATTTAATTATGTTTTAATAATTGATATGCAGTAAAAGGTGTACGACCATTTTGTATTGGTTTAGGTGCTGTGTAATAAAAGATAATCCTAGACATTATAATATTTGATGACTTTTTTATTAATACATACTATTTAGAATTAAAAATATCTTCCTTCATATTACTGTCCCATACATTCATGTATCAGTTATCTATTTTAGATTTAAGAATATGTTTTGTTAATCCCTTAACCCTTCGTCACTCGCGTCATGAGCAGATCGCCGCCTAACAACTACTCAACCTATAGAGACTCACTATAGTGCGAGCGAGAAACTAAAAAAGACGCGAGTGACGAAGGGTTAACTATGACACTCGCAATCTTAATATTTTTAGTGATGGACTTCAACTCAATCGAATGGCCTTGCCATGCAAATTTTATATTGAATACAGATCATCTTACTTAACTCGAGTTCTCGCAGTAGCATCGTTAGGTGAGTAATAAGAGACGTATATCAGGAAAATAGAAAAATTTTAAGCTTCAGTTTTGATAATTTCGGACAAATTTCCGCAGGCATTATTAACAACAATACTAATAAGACATAACCAGGCTTAAAATGAGTTCTCTAACTCGATAAATAGTTGGAAATGATAAAGCGCCGTTGGAATTCTTTGGATTAAAAGTGCGACAAAACTCAAACAAGTTGGATTCACTTTTGTGAGGAATTAGAAAGCTTTGTGCTCATCGGCACATGTTTTTTTCGAACGAGATATATCGCAGAGTGTAAGATAATTAGGTAGTAAGATATGGACCGTTAAAGTCAAAACGAATTTTTAGCTTTAAAAAATCGAATTTTTTAATTAAAAATTTCTACCAAAGCTTACAGTGTTCATTTTCGTAATAAGAAGAATCATTCATAATTTCAAAGCGATCTGACCCTTGATCAATAAACTATACCATTTGTTTATAAAATTTATCGTAAAATGGCTTTATTAATAACTGATGAACTATTAGTTGAATAGGGATGAAAACAAGAGTCGTAGCTTTTTTAAGCTCTACATCTTACCTGTCGACACTGCAAACGTTAGACCAGTAATTTCAGAGAAAAAATTTTTAATTAGCTTCTTTTTAATTATATTTAAAATTTCGCTCTCGAGATCACTAAGTAGTACCGCCGTATTTATGTACACGTATTTATATCACAAAGTTTAACTGTAAACCCCCCCCCCTCAAATCACGTGATAAATACTTGGCTCATCACCAAGATTTATGTAGAAAAAGTTTAGTTGCTCTTGGCACAGCTATTTGTCAGATCTTCAATGATGAAGAAGAGCTTTTAGACAAACAAGAACTTTTGCAACGTTGAAGTACTTCTTTATGATTCCAGCTCCATGATGTGTGAGCTGATGTTCCAATTAACCAAATCTAACGTGCTCAATTATACCCTTGTGTAGATAAAAAAAGAAAATCCATATTGGAAGATTCGGCCACAAATTAATTTTTGTTTGGTGAAAATTTAGCAAAAAAAAAGACCATTCGGCAGCCGGAATGGAAGTAGATTTCTCGCATAAAAAAACATATTTTTTATAAAATAATATTAATAATAATAAACAACTTCTATTATAATAAAACGATGACGTCAAAACGAATGCAAAAGTAAAATTTTATTAAATCTGTCTGAGAAAGTTTATTTAATAAGCTTCCAGATGCAATTAACAGAATTTTGATAAGATATCGCGTTCAATTGTAATTACATGGAAATACGGTAAAAGAGAAAATTTTTGCGATTTTCAAAAATTTTTGAATTGCTGTCGTTCCTAAACTATTCAAGTTGGAAAGATAAATAAGTATGCAAATTGAAGCTTATTAAATAAGCTTTCAGATGCAATTTACAGAAATTGAATATGATATCGCATTTAATTGTAATTGTACGGAAGTACAATAAAAATGAAAATTTTTGAATTGCTCTCATTTCTAAACTAATAGACAGATTTAGCTCAGAATTTAAACTCTCAGAAATCGTCTTAAGAATGAGTATGTTACGTTTTATTGGGATCCGTAAAGAATTGCGGGAGTTAGAGAAGAGACAATGCCGGCGATTATATCGTATATATTGTGACATGGGGAAAATTCCCCATGTCAGAAGACTAGTTTGGCTATTTGGTTTAGTTTATTTTTCTTTATCATTATTAATTATTTTGGATAAGCTGAAGGAATGCGGAGATTTGACGCGCCTGTGTCGCCCCAAGCGGCCTCCTGATCAGAGTGTGAAGCTCGAGGTAAGGATTATAATATAAACTGCGCCGAATTTGGAAAAGTATGCATGGATGAGTGTGGCTATTGTAGAGAGTATGTGAGAGTGAGAGCGAAATTAAGTTTAAGCGATCAGACGAACCCGCGAATTTGCACGGAGCCATCAACAACCAGCGTGACATCTGGAGGAGGACCACGGCGAGAGCGAAGCAAAATTTGAAACCGACGAATGACGACGGTGGTTGATCAACGGCAGCAGAGCGAGGCACCATCTGGGGGCCGTAAGCCGAACCGAGTGACATATCGACCAATCATCGATCGCAACGGAGTTCTGGACGCATCCCGTAATACAACGGCTGGCTAGAATAAGCCGTGAGCTGATTGGATGCGAGTTTTTTTGAACTAACGGAAAACTAGAGAACACATGTTGCCGAGGAGGCAGCCATAATTGATGAATTCTGATCTGGACGCCGTGCCTGTTAGTCGCAAAAATTCCGCTACAAGCATTAAAATATTTTACAACGCAATTAACCACCATTACTGAGTTAAATATTGCACGTTGTTAAGATTTATTTTACGATTGTACCTTGTCGAAGCTATTGTTCACGACCACTGTGTAGATTATTGCCGAGTGACGATTAATGATTATTATTACGTGCACGTGGGAGACGCCATCGCCGAGACATCGACGCTATTCCGCCTGCTATCCCGCCAACTTCGTTGAGAGTCAGCTACCTGGACGAGTACCGACCCGAGGGGTTCACTGCTGCCGCAGGGTGAGTCTGATCGCTAATTTAGCCCCAGGGTGTCCTCACCGCGATATCGCGATCGATTTTAGTAAATTTCACCAGTTTGATTTTTGTTGTAAATTTTTAACTTCCCGCTACGAAAATCGAAGATTTTCAAAAATCGGGAAGTTATTGTTTTCACCCCGTTTTGCAAAAACCGAGTTTACATCAGATCTCGACGTTTGAAGGTCACAGGAAGCTTCCCTGACTATCCCCGCGAGGTTGTCACGGTGTCTGTATGTATGTGTGTGTGTGTGTGTGTGTGTGTGTGTGTGTGTGTGAAAGTATGTGAACCGCTTATAACTTTTGAACGGCTTGACCGATTTCATCGCGGTTGGTGCCATTCGAAAGGGCTTGACCAAACTTAGATTTTGAAAACTACTTGGACCGATTCAGATCAATAGATTTTGAGAAATCGTAAAAAAACTGAAAAAAAAATTTTTTTCAAATGTGGTTTTTTTGGAATAACTTTTAAACGGCTTAAAGGTTCAATTCCAAAAACTAATCAGCTCTTAACCTCAAAAAACCATGTTGATTGCCACCAGTCCGGTCAAAATCGGTTGATTCGTTCGAGAGATATCGTGAACGAAAGAAAACCGAAAAAAGTGTTTTTTCGGAATAACTCCGAAATGTTTAGCGCGATCAATTCAAAGTTTAAGATTCTTTGTGAGACTTGAAAAACTGCGTCGAATGCTGCCAACCGCGTGAAAATCGGTGTATTCATTCAAAAGTTATTGCGGTTTAAAAATTAAAAAAATAGTGTCATCAAATCCCTATCAGACTTTTGAGCTCGAAGAGCTCAAAATCATAGGAAAACAATCTCTTTGAGCTTGGAGAGCTCAAAAACGTCATTGGTGCAATTTTATGCGCCTAAGTATGGAATTAGCGGGAAGTTGCAGGGATGGCCTTCAGGGTCAACCGTTTTCCTAATTTTTTTTATAAAATTTAATCAATTATAAGTTAAATAAATATACATATTGAAACACTAAATTTTTCTTTATTTAAAAATTTAATTATTTAAGTCACTAAGTCCTCGCGGATAGGCAAATAATCACTTAAATTTCATAAAATGGGATACGCTGCTCTGGGATGTTCCGCTCCCTGACTACTGAATGTGTTAATCTTTTTATGATGATTTTATTCTTTTGACAAAATTTCTCACCTGAGCCAGTTAATTTATTTTACTTACTTACAATATTTTTGCTGCAAAGATGACCCTTTATTCCTTGACTGACCAGACCCTCTGATAAATTATAAATAATAGTGGTAATAAATGTTGATAGTCTCAACAATGAATGATGATCGGCGACAAGGATTATTATAGAAACTTGATTTTATTACACCAATTCAACACTTTAAACAAAATTTATAATATCTCGGTAACGCAACTAACGAAATATTTATAAAACAGAATACTTATACTTAAAATTATAGCTGATGGAATAGTAACAATAGTGAACGTGGTGAGTAATCACCTAATTTAAAAATAATATTAATAGAAAATAATAAAGAATATTATATTAAACAATAAACCTTTAGATTAATTGAGATTTTGGTGAGTAGTCACCTAATAGTAGTATAGTAGTATGTAAATTTTTGACTATGAAAAACCTAGCGTGGTGGTTAACACCGGGGGATAGATCGAAGTGTCGATCAATGCTCAAGGTTTGAGGTTCGTAACCGTTTTTTCCCCTCCTCGTGTCGTCCTGTGACGTCACGGGAGCTACACATTAATTTAGCGAGCGTCGGTAACGAAAATTTCGGGTGATAGTTCGCCAGGCTGATAAAATCGGGACATTTGTAGTGTCTCAATCCTCCCTGCCAAGCCAAGACTAGCCCGTCAATTTTTGAACCGAGCTAGCTCTTTGAATGAATTGGTGAGTCGTCACCGGGTATAGGAATGATAGGGTGATAGCAGTAGTGGTGAGTGATCACCTAGGAAGGGTAGTTTGATGAAACAGTAAGAAGAAAGGTTGGTGAATAATCACCTGTTGATAGATCGGTGATTAGTCACCTGTAGATGAAGAATTGGTGAGTGGTCACCTATTAATGAGAGATGTGGTGAGTAGTCACCTGTAAATGAAAGATTTGGTGAGTAATCACCTGATAGTGGTAAAATTGGATGATTTTGATGAATGGGTTGGTGAGTAATCACCTGGGGAATGGATTTATGTATGGACTGGTGAGTCGTCACCTGTAAGTGAATAATTAATTTAGTGGGACGTTTGCTTGAGCTAATGGTCGAAACTCCGTTCTAGACTTCGATCTATTTGAATTGTGCTAAATGAAATAAAAAATAAACTTATTATAATTATTGCTTAATTTTAGTTTGTTGTTTGTTTGTTTTTTTTTTTTTTTTACTGGTCTGCCGCTGTAAATAAAACAAATTAAACTGGCAGATATAGTATTAGATGAATGATATGATGATTACATAAATATAGGAATGATTGTTTAATTTTTATTTTAACGTAGTAAACATCTTTTCGAATTTTATAATGTTATAATATAATATACTTGGAATATTAGCAGTAATGATTTTTCTTTTTTTTTTTTAATAAAAAAAAATAGTAATGAAAGAAAAGAAATTAAAGTAATAAAAAATAAAAAAATATTTAATGAGGATGAGATGAAACTTCCTGAACCGTAAGGGAGGGTTTACTTCTTCGTAGCACGAAGATGGGCCTCGTGGGAGAGTCTCATATCCTCTTGGGTATACTCGGTGCTGATCCAGTCCTTGTATTTTGGCCAACGCCTGTTACAGGCCCGGCACAGGGGGTCGAAAAATTGGGTTGCCACTCACCATCCTGGACAGCGTCCACGGAAGTGGTCTTTTACTTCCTTTTCGTGAGGACGGAAACACGTTTCCGTTGTGACTTGGTCTTGGTAGCAGACATGACACATGTCTGGCCTCCACGGTAAACGACATTCAGCAATTTTGTGGTTGCGTTGCCGGTAGTTTTGACATCCAGATGAAAAGAACAGTGACTGAGCTTGAGTAGTCACTGTCTGGGTCCACGATTCTTGGAGTTGACTGTGAAGAATCCTGGGTCGAACGGCAGCACAAGTGCTACGGATGGCTTTACAGAATGTTTGGTAATCTATGAAACGGATTCCATTGTGAACAGCTATCTGGTTAGCGTCTGCGGCAGCTGGTGATGAAGTTGCTGTGTCTGTGTCTTTCAAGAACTGCTAGTATGCAGCCTCTGGTGATATTGGTGCACCATACTCAGGTGCTGGTATCGTCTGGGAGTACGATAACGAATGTGCGTACGTTACCATTACTGGCTTGGATGGTGTACTCTTCCTGATAGCTCCTGTCGCACGGAAGAGGTTTGACTGCTCCTAGGTGAGCTCTCCTCGAGCTTCTCGATAGGCCAGTAATGTTGATGGAGGATGCTGAGTACCCTCTGGGATTGGTTTGGACGTTGACGTGTGAGGCTTGAGTCCAGCGTTTGGTCCACACGCTGTTGCTGGCTGGCTAGCTAGTACTGAGACCACTGCCTTGTTATTCGGCGTGGCTCCGATGTTGTAGACCGTCCTGGTGGTCTGCTCCTCAGTGATCTGGAGAGACAACGCCTCTTCTTGATGTATTTGGTAGTGAATATTTTCACCTAGTTGTTTAACAATAGGTTCCATAATTTATAGTCGATGGTTAGCGGCAACGACTTCTTCAGCTACGTCACGGAGATTCAAACGCTGTTGGTTGGATGTCTCAGCTAAATTTGTGACGTCGCGTTGTAGTGTCTGGATGTCACATGTGTTTCTTTGCAGTTGTATACGAACATGCTCGATACCCTCAAGTATATCATTGACCCAGGAGGGTCGTTCGTTGACGGATCTAGCTGCTGGCTGTGCTAGAGGATTAAATCGACCTGCAAATGCTGAAGTGACTGTTTGTTGACTCGCATCTGCAACTGAAACTGTGACTGCATTGCTGCTCATCGATGTTGACGTAAACGCTGCTGTAGCGCTCTCTTGTTGATTAACGGTATTGACTGGACCTGTAACTGAATTGCTGGTCACCGGGGTTTTTGTGACTACTGCTGAAGTAGCTGTGCCGGGCCGATCGGTGACGTTGCTGGGGTTACCGATGACGGTACAGGTGATGATGATGATATAATATCATATGAATGAGATGAGGTAATGTCATCGGAAGCGAAAGTTTCGGTTAACGGGTCAAGAATCAAAGATTCTAAACTCGAATGTGAAGTAGCTTTCGCTTCATTACTGCTGATTAACGACATTGTAGTACTCTCAGCGTTGTCTTTCTGTAATGAAATTTGTCTTTTAGACCTTCTAGGAATTTTAAGATCATTTAAATAATGTGTGCCGAGGCCATTGCCATTTAAGTCTGCTAATCTCACGACCATCGGACTTACTATATCAGTAACTACCGCGGGTCCTGCATATTTAGGTGCTAATTTCGCGCTATAGCCATCGACTTTTTTGCTTAATTTTTTATTTAAATAATAAACTCTATCTCCGATCTGTAAATCAATAGATTGCGTAGAAAACCGTTTCTCGTGTTGTTTTCGCGTTCGTTCCCGAGCTTTTAACATATAATGTTCTGTAAAGCGTCTAAGTTCATCTACTCTATTTATACGGGATTTCCAAACAGTTATATCGGTCTCGTCATAATTTTCAGTGACAGGTGTGTCTGATATTGAGTGAGGATCACGGCCATGATTTAAATAAAACGGGGAAACACCTAGTGCAGTATGAACTGCGGTATTATAAGCAAATTTAAGGTCTGGTGAAAGTCCCAGTCTCGTTGGTTTTGTCCAGTAAATGAAATAATCGTCGGTTTTATTGTACGATTACAACGCTCTACAGGGTTTGCACACGGGTGTCCTATTGGAGTAGGTGTAAGTAAGATGTTATATTGTTTAATAGGTGCTAAAACGTTGAGACACTGCAAAATGTCCCGATTTTATCAGCCTGGCGAACTACCACCCGAAATTTCCGTTACCGACACTAGCTAAATTAATGTGTAGCCCCCGTGACGTCACAAGACGACACGAGGAGGGGAAAATCAGCTACGAGCCTCAAAACCTGAGCATTGATCGACATTTCGATCTATCCCCCGGTGTTAACCACCACGCAAAATATTTCTTAGTCATTTTACTACTATTACCACTATTACTGCTATTCGGTGATTACCCACCAGAAATCTCATTAAGTTCTAAAAGTTCATTATTTAATTTAATATTCTGTATTATTTTCTATCAAAATTATTATTTTTCGCATCAGGTGATTACTCACCACGCTCACTAGTATTATTACTAAATTAGTTATAATCTTAAATACAAGTGTTCTGTTTCATAAATATTTCGTTACCGAAATATTATAAGTCTTGTTTAAAGTATTGATTTGGTGAAATAAAGTTAAGTTTCTTTTATAATCTTTGCGGCCAATCACGATTTATTACTGAGAACACCAACATTAATTTAATACGTCTACGACCATCCAAAAGGGTCCAATCGAGGAAGCAGAACAATCGTCGCCGTTAATAATATTGTAAATAAATAAAATAAATTAACTGGCACACGAGGGAATTTCTGTTAGACCTCCAAGGTAAAATCTTAATATATAAAATTATAGACAACATCCATCTAGGAAGCGGAAAATTCTCGGGCAGAGATCCTAAATAAAATCAGAAGTTTATTCGATTATTCCCTTCCCCGCGAGGTTTAATGGATTAAATAATTAAATTTTTAAAGTATACAAAAATTTAGTGTTTCAACGTCTTTATTTATAAACTCTTTCTCATTGTCTGATATGATTTGCTTTACAGGGCCCCAATGGGTTAATACTCCACGTAAATGTTTTATTACTTCTTTGCCAGTTTGTTGCCTTAATGGAAAGATCTCTAAATATCGAGTGTAAATATCTTCAATTACCAATGTATATTGAAAACCGGACGAGGATTTAGTATAAGGGCCTATTGTGTTCATGGAAATAATAGTCCAGGGCTGAGTTGGTGGTCTAGTTCCAATGTAGCCTTGCGGTTTAGCTTGGTTACTTTTAGTTTTAAGACAACTCTCGCAAGAGTTAACATAAGAAACAACATCTTGAAACATGCCGGGCCAGTAATGGGTCTCGCGGATACGCCAGTACGTTTTATCGATGCCTAAGTGTCCCGATTGGACATCGCAATGCGCTTTTTCGAGCTGTGGCTTAACTTCAGGCTCCGTGAGGACAATTTTCCACGCGGTAATATCGCCTAAAATTTCTTTTACTGCTGTTGGGCGGTAATAATATAATCTTTCGTCTTCGTACTTCCATTCAGGGTATTTATCTGGGAATTTTTTGACTACTCGAACTTTTTCGTTGTACCACGAAATTTCAGAGTCAGTAATGTTGCAATTTTGAATCGATGAGAGTTCTGTTAATCCGGGGTCTTCGTAAAGACGTGACAGAGCATCTGGAGCTTCATTTTGGGTTCCTCTGTGGTGGATAATGTCAAGCTTGTACGAAGATAAATCAATAGCCCATCTAGCTAAGCGGCCAGCTGGATTTTTTAAGTTATAAAGCCATTTTAACGCGGAATGATCAGTATAAACTGTAACTGGAAGACCTTCTACGTATCCACGTAATTTCCGTAAGGCCCAAACTACCTCGAGGCATTCTTTCTCTGTCGTGGTATAGTTAATTTCCGCTTTATTCAGAGGTCTGCTCAGATACATGATTAAAATTTTCTCGGTCTTCTTTAAAGTCGTACTGAGTGAGGATAGCACCTAATCCGGTATTACTCGCGTCAGTATATAAGCGATAAGGGCGATCTGGCTCAGGCAAAGCTAGTGTAGCCGCTTGTAACAAAGATTTCTTAGTTTCAATAAAAGCTTTTTCTTCATTGTCAGTCCATTTCCAATCTACACGTGTACTGGTTAATTTATTTAGGGGACCTTGAACCCGAGCAATATTTTTAAGGTGTTTGTGATACCAATTTACAAGACCGTTAAATCTACGTACTTCCTTACGGTTAGTAGGTCGCGGAAATTCGGCTATCGGTTCAAGACGCGCTGGGTCTGGACTCATGCCTTCTTCATTAATTATAAAGCCTAAAAATTTAACTTCGGAACGTCCGAACTGACTTTTTTCTTCATTTATTTTAAGACCAGCGATTCTAAAAGCTTCAAAAACAGCTTGTAAATATGTCATATGTTCCTCTAAAGTATTACTAATAATAATCCAGTCGTCTAGATAAGCAAAAATTTTCTCTTGGGCGCTGGGTAAATATTTTCGAGCCTTTTTCCAAAGAATTTGCATTACGATTCGGAGAACTTGGTCAGTAAGGGCTTGATAAGTACTAGGGGCGTTAACGAGTCCGAATGGCATACGAATCCATTCAAATTGGCCTCGACCATCGACACAAAATGCTGTATAGTGTCGATTATTTTCTTCAACTAATACTTGATGAAAAGCATCGCTGAGATCGATAATAGAAATAATTTTTGCGCCTCGGAGGCTGGATAAAATTCAGTGCATGATCGGTAACGGGTACGCTGATTGTTTGGTCTTTTTATTTAAAGGGTGATAATCGATACACATGCGCTAGGTATTATTTTTCTTCGCGACCATAACTGGTGAACAAGCCCAGCTACTATTCGAGGGTCGAATATATCCTTTTTCGAGTAATTGGTCAACTTTTTCGTGTAATGCTTTCATTACTGGCTGACTGCGTCTGTATGGTTTACAGCGCACTGGGGCTTCGTCAGTTACCTCGATGCGATGTTGTACTAGGTTAGTGACTCCTAATTTGGTGGTTTTATTTTTGTCAAATTCTACCGCGAGGAAATTACTTAATTCTGATCGTTCTGATGAAGATAAGGCATTTAATGTTAGCGGTTTAGTTTTATTTGTGTGGGAACGAAATTGATGTTTTGTAGAATTACCGCCTAAGTACCAAGTGGCGATTTTTGATTCTACGTGAACGTCTGCGGACTCCAAAAAATCTAGACCGAGAATAACTGGGGTTGATAGTCCAGGTAATACACTTAACCAGGTTAAAATGGTTTTTCCGTCAAGTTCTACTTTAAATGGCGCGCCTCCGCGGGTGTATGTTGAAGCAGAGTCGGCTAATGTTACTCCTACGGTACTAGTGGGGTCTGGGCTTAACTCCTGAAGTTCATTGCCTTGGATTCGGTTATACGCGGTTTCAGAAATGTAACTTCGTTCGCTTCCGCTGTCTAACATGGCTTCGATGTGAAAAGGTCCTATAGTAATGTCGGTAATCATGCGGCTTACGAGCGTTGGTGCCTGCGTATGCGATAAATATGTTCGATTATAATTATTGGGACCGTGTATTTGCATGAGACAGTCGGGTGTTTCATCATCGTCTGATTTAATTTTTAATTCCGGTAAATCAATGGGAAGCTCCGACTCCGAGTCTGATTCGTAATCAAAGTTATCATAATCTTCGTATTCAGAGTCTGAGATGTTTAAATGTGGCGAGTTTGGTATAAAATCGGATGTTTGAGAGATACTAGTTTTACAGTTGTCATTAGTTGGCTCTACAGAAATATTAACTAGAGTAATAGATAAAACGTGTGTTTGACTAGCTGTTTCAGCAGTACTGTTTGTCTCTACTGCAACGGTTTTGGCCCTGGCTGCTGTAGAGGGATACACCAGGGCACCTACTCGTTTTTTGGCTCCGGGTTTCTCGGTAACGGTGGTAAACCGGCCCTAGCCCGAATCTCGTCGGTGGTTTTCGCGCAACACTTGTCAGCTGTATGTCCATGACGTCCACAGCGTGCACAAGGTGCGGAAGATGGCGGTGGAGAGAGTGTTTTTTGTAAGTTCTTAAACATGCCTTGTATAGTGACCTGGAGATTGTTTATTGAAGCTACGATCACGTCTGAGGTGTCGCTTTTTGGGGTTTCTTTACGCGAATTAAATTGTTTATTTGTTGAAATCGCGTCTAAAGTTGTTTTTTTATTATTCTCAGTAATTGACGCGTCTTGATCAGGATCTACATCGGTAACGGCATTCATTCGCGTTCTTGATTTAGTGTAATTCTGATTTTGCGTTTTCAATTTACTCGGTTGTTCCGGTTTAGGTGGATTACAAGCATCCATAATCGATTGCCATGCGCCAACGCGTTGGTATAATATTGAATAAGTATTAATACGTTCTTCCGCAAATTTAAATAAGAATTTGGAATTAAATTTTTGGATAATAATTTTTACTTGTCGGCTTTCGGGTAATAGCTCTTCTAATTGAGCAAACGCGCTTTGCATTCGATTAATAAATGCAGCTCCCTGTTCATCGTCAGCTTGTCGATATGAATAGATTTCCTGTAAAAAGGTTTCGTCTGATTGGTGAGTTTGCCATACTTTGAAGTGTGTTTTAAAGACTGACCAGTCGACAAATAAATGCTCATTCTGATAACACCAGTCTAAAATATTACCAGTTAAGGTTGAAGCTACTACTGGCCTAAAGTTGTCCAAAGGTATATCATTACTGACCATTCGCTGTTCTAATGTCTTAATAAATTTTTTGGCGTCTAACTTTACAGATGAATCGCGCGGAGGGAAAAATACATTCCATGATTTCGCAGTTCGGCAAATGTCATTAGTCCGTAAGAGTGCAACTGTACTCGGGTACATGTACGAGGGAGCAGCGCTTGGGACTATGCCTGGAATAGTATATGTGTATTGTTGTGTCTGTGACGCAGGCACATGAAAAGAAGCGATCGGTGCTGTATAGATGTGTGTCACATGAGGTTCAGTAGTGTGTGACTGTACGTGTGTGCTTGGTACGTAGTATGACAAGGTGGTGCTGTATAAGTTTGAGTTATATACGGCAACGTGGTGTGTGATTGTACATGAGTCGCTGGTATATGCTGAGGCATCGGCGGTACGAGTGGTGGGGCAAGCGGCAGCGGCGCGTACGGTAAACGCGCAGCCCCACTGAGCGTCGAGCTTTGTACTGTAGAGAAGGGAGGTATACTCGGAGGAGGAAAGCGAGGTGCTGGCGGCACGGAGAAATTTCCCGCTGAAAAATTTGAACTAGGGAATAATTATCGTGGCTGAAATGCGTAGGTGTCATTGGCAGGATTATTATTATTATTATTTACTGTGTCGGACATCGTTCTAGCTAGAGTGCTAGCGAAGGGTGGAATTAACTGAAGATAGGCGGCTTTCCAAGCCTCTGCTTCAGATCTTAGTTGTCTAACTACTTCTTCAACGGTTTGCGTAGTAGTATTTGTATTTTCAGGGTTTTTTGCTCTACTTGTATTATTATTATTATTTGAATCTATCGAGTCTAACGAATCGTGTACTCGACTTGTATCATTACTGCTTGTATCTGCGGGGTTTACTAGGTCTTGTTCTTCACTCATGTTATTATGAACTGCTTGAGCGGGATCATTATTGGTGTAACCGGTACTGTTGTGTAGGTCGTTTCGTGAATTGTCTAGTCCAAGTAAATCGTCTGATAATTGTGGATGGAGACTTGAACTGGGGGCTTGAGTCGGATTAAAATTTAATAAATTCTGGTTAGATACCACTGGAATAGGATTTTGTGGGATCTGATTCGCATTACTGCTGACGGGTGCCGGAAGTCGATTCGTTGGCGTACGAAGAAACATTTTGGATAATTAATATTAAATCTTATTCAATTATTTTCCGAATGGATTAAATTTTGAGGGCATTATTTTATAATGACACACCTGACAAAGAATTTTAATCCTAAATCTTCTCGGTGACGCATTCAAAATTAATTTTATAATCCCGAATTTTATTTAGTGAGTATTCAATACTCGGTGTTATTAATTTAATCCCTAAATTTTAACTTTAATATTATTAAGTTTTATACTCGTAATAAATAATATTAATATTATTATTATCATTGAAATTCGAACTGAAAGGTTAAATAAAATAAATTATTTTAACGGCGATATTTAATTTTAATAATAAGATATTTTTACTAAATGTTTATTTTCAAGAATAAAATTAAATACGAGATTTAGTTTCGATGGTAAAATACTTTCTAATATTTATTTTAGATGAAAGATTTAGTTCCGACTCGACCGGACAAAAGATTTGTTTGTTTTGTAGCCAGAGCGTGCAACGTGTTTATGACTTGCGACCCGGCACACAAAATATACTTGACAATAGGCTTATAAAGATCTGTATACTGATAAAGTTATTACTAAAATAATTTTTCTAAGTTTCCACTGAGAGCACTTCTCAGCCAATACAAAGTAAATAATGTCGGTATAAATGTCTTTACAGCAATTAGGATTTTATAATTTTAGTATTTATACGTACAATAGAAATGTTTTTAATTTATGACACCCAAAACTAAATGAATTGTCATGAAGACGTGAGAATTTTTGTCAATTCAGAAATTACTTTCAAGATTAATTATAGGATAATTTAAGAATAATTTGAACAGCGTCCCTGTTCGAACGCCATTGAAACACTAAATTTTTCTTTATTTAAAAATTTAATTATTTAAGTCACTAAGTCCTCGCGGATAGGCAAATAATCACTTAAATTTCATAAAATGGGATACGCTGCTCTGGGATGTTCCGCTCCCTGACTACTGAATGTGTTAATCTTTTTATGATGATTTTATTCTTTTGACAAAAGTTCTCACCTGAGCCAGTTAATTTATTTTACTTACTTACAATATTTTTACTGCAAAGATGACCCTTTATTCCTTGACTGACCAGACCCTCTGATAAATTATAAATAATAGTGGTAATAGATGTTGATAGTCTCAACAATGAATGATGATCGGCGACAAGGATTATTATAGAAACTTGATTTTATTACACCAATTCAACACTTTAAACAAAACTTATAATATCTCGGTAACGCAACTAACGAAATATTTATAAAACAGAATACTTATACTTAAAATTATAGCTGATGGAATAGTAACAATAGTGAACGTGGTAAGTAATCACCTAATTTAAAAATGATAATATTAATAGAAAATAATAAAGAATATTATATTAAACAATAAACCTTTAGATTAATTGAGATTTTGGTGAGTAGTCACCTAATAGTAGTATAGTAGTATGTAAATTTTTTTGACTATGAAAAACCTAGCGTGGTGGTTAACACCGGGGGATAGATCGAAGTGTCGATCAATGCTCAAGGTTTGAGGTTCGTAACCGTTTTTTTCCCCTCCTCGTGTCGTCCTGTGACGTCACGGGAGCTACACATTAATTTAGCGAGCGTCGGTAACGAAAATTTCGAGTGGTAGTTCACCAGGCTGATAAAATCGGGACATTTGTAGTGTCTTAATATATATATATATATATATATATATATATATATATATATATATATATATATATATATATATACTAGCTGACCCGGCAAACGTTGTTTTGCCATATAAATAATTTCCTAGTAAATTCTAGTGTAGACAAAAAATAGCTTACTTATTGTAAGTATGTATGTATGTTAGAATGTGTATATTGTATGTATGTAAGAATGTGGTATATGCGTGAAATAAGCATGGAGCGCTGTGAACGATGAGGGAATATAAAAATAACAAAAGGCAAACATTATTTTTAAGTTATTATAATTTATTCCTTAAAATTATATATCATTAATTAAACAATTACGACAGTAACACTATTAAACAATATCAATCTCTTAATGCTATAGCGTGAACAATATTTTTTGTTAGTCCATCTTTAGCTAACACAAACAAACTGGATGGTTTACCCACTCGAGAGCATGCCACGTATAATTGTCCGTGTGAAAAACATGGTGTTCTCAAATCTAATCCACAAACAGACATCGTTTGACCTTGGGATTTGTTGATAGTCATTGCAAATGCCAATCTAATCGGAAACTGAATACGTTTGAATTGAATTGGCACATCTGTAGGTATAATAGGAATCCGTGGTATGAGTATATTTTCACCTCTGAACTTGCCATTTAAAATCCTGGCTTCGATCACGTTTTTCATTAATTTTTGAATGACTAATCGCGTACCGTTGCACAGCCGGGGCGGGTTCAAATTACGAAGCAAGATAATTGGAGATCCAACCTTTAATTGTAAATTATGCGATGGCATGCCTGGCAAATCCAGTGAGTTCAAAAACTCTGTGGGAAAATTTACTGCTTCGCTGTCGTCGCAAACTGTATCAATAGATTTATATGATACCAAGTTCCCTGGCAACAACATTTGTATCTTAAGATTTAAATTGTCAACGTCTACATTTTTTGCCGCTAAAATCGCTCTTTCTGCAAGCCACTCATGATTTATGTACTGTGTGTGTACATCGGGAAATATTTGTTCAATGAGAGTATCTTGCGAATCAGCGATTGTGCAGAAATCGGTTGGTTATTTTACGTATCCAGTTTCATCTATGGCAACTTTTCCATCACCGATATCTAAGAGTTGTTTTGAAAATGTTTCAGCGGATGGATCTTGAAGCATTTGAACGCGCATATTTATTTTTAGCTGTAATTTTTCAACATAACGCCACAATGGAGATGATTTTAAGCAAGCGTTGATCTCATCAGCGTATGTTGAACGTGGAATGACTGGAAGTGTTTGTCTGAAATCACCTGAAAGAACCAACAGAGTTCCGCCAAATAGTTTGTCACTGTTTTTAATATCTTTCAATGTCCTGTTCAACGCCTCAAGTGAATGTTTGTGTGCCATAGTACATTCATCCCAAATAATAATTTTACACCGTTTCAGCACAGTGGCCATGGACGATTGTTTCTTAATGTTGCATACTGCGTCAGGGTTATTCTGAATATTTAGTGGCAGCTTAAATACCGAATGAGCTGTTCTACCTCCATCCAATAAAGTTGCTGCAATGCCCGATGATGCAACGGCCAATGCGATGCCATTATTTGATCGTATTTCAGCAAGAATTAGCGAAATAACGAATGTTTTGCCAGTTCCATCCGGTGCATCCAAAAAGAAGAACCCACCTTGTGCAGCTGAAACTGCGAGCATAATGCGATCATAAATGGTTCTTTGTTTCTCATTCATTAGTGGGACATTGCGGGCAACAATCGCTGCCATTTCTACAGTACTGTACTGCAGTTCACGATTCATTTCAGTATTCATTAAATCAGATGCAGTTCGATTTGGCGAATTCATACCGAAATTACTAAGTGGTAAGTTGGCAATGACAATGCAAAGATTCTCAATAGCAATCAATGCTTCATTGTACATTTCGTCGCTGAATGTTATGTGTTAGAATAAAATGTGGTTTAAGGAAATTTAATTTATAGGAATAAGCTTTCTTCAATTCTATTATATATTTAACAATTATTTATTCAACACAATTAATGTATATATCCTTCACATCTTATACGCTTGATGGTCGAGTAGGTACTAACTACTAACAATATATTGTCTTCTTGCTTTATAACATACTTAAGTATAGTGCGCAGTAGATTAAGTGATTTACTGAGCATGGTGACTTAATTTTAAATTTATTACATTTTTAACACGCCTCCTTAATAAATTTGGAATATTCGTGTGATTATATTATTTTCAAACTTTCTCTAAATTTCTTAAATTTAATTCTACCTAAAGCCTTCGTAAATATATCGGCTTCATTATCATCGGACTTAACTTTGATTATATCAATTATCTTTCTTTTAAAATTTTCGTTTACAAAATGATAATGGGTTTCGATATATTTAGAATTCTTTGTGTAATTGCCATATTTCGCAATATTTAGAGCCCCTGTGTTATCTTCATATACTTTTATTGGCTTTTTAATGTTTATATCGAAATCTTTTAATAGTTCAATTGTCCACAAAACTTCACTTACAGCTTCTGACAATGCTACATATTCAGCTGCAGTTGATGATTTTGTGACGCTTCTTTGTTTTTTTGATTTCCAAAAAATAACGTTATCAAATAATTTGATTACATAGCCACTATTCGATTTTCTGTCTATTACATCTCCAGCCCAGTCTGCATCTACATAAGCTTTCAAAATATCATCTTTCAAGTTTCTTTCATATGTTAACTTTATATTTTTAGTTAAAAATAAATACTTAAGTACTCTTAATGCATATTTGAACAACGTTTGATTTGAGCAATTTTGAAAACGGCTTAAGTAGTTTACGCTAAAGCTTATATCTGGTCTAGTTCCAGAACTAATATATAAAAGTGCTCCAATCAAATTTCTGTAATTTTTGTGTTCAGATGCAGACTGCGTTGGTTCACATTTTAAGTTTTGTTCCATCGGAGTTTCATACAATTTTGAGTTTATTATGTTGTATTTGTTTGCTAATGACTCAATATAATTTGCTTGATCTAATTTCATTATGCCTTTACTTCTTTCATACTCTATATTTATACCTAAATAAATCTTTACTGTGCCCATATCTTTCATATTGAATTTTTTCTTTAATAACGCTTTAACTTTGTCAATTTTAATTTGGTCTATACTACCTATAAGTAAATCATCCACAAAAATAATTAGATATAATGGATGCGTTTTTTCATCTTTTATGTACAGGCAATAGTCATTATCGCTACGCTTGAAACCCAGCTTTTCCAAATGCTCATCCAAGCATTCATACCATACTCTTGGACTTTCCTTCAATCCATACAAAGCTTTCTTTAATTTCCAGACTCTACCCGAATTATCATCAAAACCTTCTGGCTGTTTAACATAAACTTCTGACTCGATTCATTTTCACTAATCCCTACTAATTTCACATTCGTATCAATAAATTCTACATGTTTAGCTACTATAACTTTTCCATTTACTAAAATTCGATACCCAACATTCTCGTAACCTACCAACACACCCTCTTCTGCCTTTTTTGCCCACTTACTACTTCTCTTAGCTTCTGGTATCCTTACATAAGCTTTGCTTCCATAAACTTTTAAATTTTTAATATTTGGTTTTTCTTTTAATAGAATCTCATAAGGAGTTTTTTTTTCTATAGTATTAGCCAATGTTCTATTTTTTAAATACGCCGCTGCTTTTACTGCTTCTGGCCAATACTGCCTATCTAACTTAGCATCTGCTAACAGACATCTAGCCATATCCATTACTACTCTTATGTATCTTTCCGCGGTACCATTTAATTCATGTACATATGGGGGACAAGTATCTATTATAATACCCTTTTTATTGGTAAAATTATGAATTTCATAATTTATAAACTCTAAACCGTTATCGCATCTCAATTTTTTGACTTTCTTACCCGTAATATTTTCGAATAAATTTACATAGTCTATTAAATTTTTTACCGTTTCTGTTTTTGACTTTAATGTATATACTTTGACAAATTTACTATAGTCGTCTACTATTACTAGAAAATATTTCTCTCCGCATAAACCATCCCTGTGGGGACCACTCAAGTCCGCGTGGATAATTTCAAGTAAATCTTTTGCTCTTCGCCTATTATTATCAAATTTCATATTATGCATCTTATTTTCTATACAAACTTTACATTTTAAATATTCATCTTCAAAATTTATTGGCATATTCTCTAATAATTGATTTTTACCTAATATTTCTAGATATTTAAAATTTATATGACCTAACATTTTATGGTATTTTTCTTTCATAGTCATATTACATGAGATTCTATAATCTTTCTGTAAGGTACTATAAATTTTGTAAATATCATTTTTTTTGTATGCGACAGTTACCAATTCATTATTTTTATTATATATTTTTGCATCATTACCACAAGTTACAATGTTATAATTTTTTGTTATTTTACCAAAGCTTAATAGATTACTATTCATTTGTTCTATATAGAAAACATTATTTACTACAACCTCTTTATCAAATTCTTCGAAATTCATATTTACTTTTCCTACTTTAGTTGCTGTTAAGATTTTACCATCACCGATTTTAACTTTAAACGGATTATTTAAATCTATACAGGTTGAAAAATACGTATACGATAGCCTCTGTACGAGGTGCTTTGTTGGCTACTTAGGTTAAGTTGAGGCGTCGGTTTTAGCCCGGAATCCTCGGTAGTAATAAGTCGTAGTGTTAAGTCAGTCTTAAGTGAGTCAGTGTACGTGCGAGTGAACAAGTTGTTATTTTATTTTGTTGTTAATAAATTTTTGGTACCGTTGTTAAATAAAAATTATTCATTTCAGATCACCTTCCTCTACTCTCTCTCCCTGTAGATAAGCTCAGCTCTGGTTCCGGTTCCGGGAACCGCGATTAAAAAACCTGGTGGCGCCCTTTTATTAATTAATTTAGATTCATTTGTTAGTTTTATTATTTCAATTAATTTAATTTAAGGCGATGACATTAATTAATAATAATAATAATAATAATAATAATACAATAATTAATAATGACAATATAAATATATCATTCACAACAGACAATAATGACTAAATTTATATTATTTGTAGGTTAACTTGCACAGTTCAGAATGTATTGAGACTACGTAAGGCGCCTGCACAGAAAGAAAGATTTCTTGACTGGAGAAAAAAATTCTTGGCTCAAGTAAATTTTCAGTCGCCCGAAGGAAAACCGAAGTTGTCTTGGCCGAAGTAAAAATTTTTCTTGAAATTATATTCTTAATGGAAGTAATTTTTTCTTAATTCAAATTATAATAAATACTTGATACAAGAAATTTTTATATTTGATCAAGATTTTTAGATACTTTAGGAAAGCAGCGTCACCTACTTCAGTTGAGAAAAAAATTTTCTCATTTTGAGAAAATTTTTCTCTTGAATATTTGATACCCATTTTAGATTATTTTAGCGCGCAATTGTACATATTGAATGAAAAAAAATGATTCAATATTATTTGATCTTTCCATTTGACATGTTAGTCAATAGAAATATTAATGAAAATTTACTATCGAGATATTTAATTTTTTTGGAGCAAGAGAAAAATTTTTTCAAGACAAGAAAATTTACTTTTGTCAAGAACTTATGTTTTGGAGCAAGAGAGAAATTTTCTCAAAACAAGAAAATTTTCTTGACTTAAATAAATTGACTTGGATCAAGATACGTATTTCTTGATGCAAGGGAATTGATTTTTTGGAATAAGTGAAATTTCTTGTGTCAAAAAATTTTTTTTTTTCGCCCAAGTAAATAATTAAGAAGAAAAATATTTTCTTGGCTCAAGTGAACCTTTCTTTCTGAGTGCGTAAATCAACAAATATTGAGATTTTTGGACAATGTAAACAATGAAGTTTTCAAACTAAAGAAAGTACATGTTAAAGTTATTTTACTTATCCAATTCAAGTTATTTCCAGTCCGTACAGATATACTTTTTTTTTATCCGAAAAAAATTACTCTTAGACAGGACTTAAAAATTTTTAAGTTTTTACCCTGGTGGATCTGAAGTACTGTGGAATTACGGTATTATACGGCAAAAATACGGTCGATATACCGTACGGCCACCGTAGATTACAGTATCATTCTACTTGCAGGGTAAAACAACGTAACGTACCGTACAGAACGGTGAAAATACGGTATAGAACGGTAAAATTACGGTACAATTACAGTAGCGTACGGTGAAAATACGGTAAAATATATACTTCTGATAAAGAAACTTTCCGCACTACCGTATTCCAATGGTAACTTACCGTCAAATATACCTTATTTTAGCGATAAGTTGCCGTATAATTACGGTACATTACCGTACAATTATGGTAATTTAGCATAAAAGAACAGTACTTTTTTTTACTGGATAATTATAGTATTTTACTAACAATTACGGTATTTTACCGTACAATCACGGTATCTCACTGTACAATAACGGTAAATTACTGTACAATTGCGGTACTCTGCCGTACAATCTCCGTAATTTACGGTGTCATACTGTGTTACGGTAAATCACTGTACGTACCGTACTCTACCGCACTTTGGATCCGTCGGGGTAGGACTTACAAATTTTTTTGTACTTAAAAATTTTTTATTCAGCATGCTACACCAAAACAATTAAACGTCTTAATGTCCTGTTCTTTATTCATTTTAAGTTATTTCAAGTCGATACATATTTATTTATTTTTGTTGAAAAAAATTTCTCTTAGAATGGAGCTTAGAAAATTTTTTACAGTGTACGCGTTGAAAGTGTTAGACCAAGAAACGTTCATCTGATTTTGTTATTTGTTCGTTTCAGGTAATTTCCAGGCGATCCATACCTACTTTCTTTATTCGAAAAAAATTTCCTCACTGACAACTCTGACAACTTTTTCACTGTCTGGAAATAAAAAATTTTTGCACGTCTCATAGCGCGAAGCGCGTGAGGTTGTGCTTTATACTCGACTTGTCAAGGTCAAGCAATTTTGTGATCTTTAAATGTCTCTATCATAACCATATTACACTAATTCAATAATATAAGTAGATGTACACCGAGAAAACACTTAAATTAAACCATCTTTTATTTTCTAAAATCATTTCATGTAGCTATTTTGAAAAAAAAAAAACGTTTTGAAAAAAATTTTACGTGAACGTCCGGATGTCACCCCATTTTGGATGTACCAACGATTACTATTTTAGCGTACTTTAGTATTTATTATCAAGGTCAATTAGTTAGTGTTGTCGCTGAACTTTTATATTGAAAATTAAATTTAATTGATTAATTGTTAATTTATTGGTAGAGAATTTATTAGTAGGCCTGTTGGCTATAATAAATTAATTTTAGTTAAGAATTTTCAAGACAAAGTTTGATTAAGAAATGAAAATGCGCAGTCAAGTTAGTGTAGCTCATTCCAAAAGGTTCCATGATCAAAAATTAGTATTGAGACGCTTAAGATTATAACAGCTGATATTTACAATTTCTTTTAGAAAAATTAAATTTAGGCCGGTGGCTAAATTTAATTGGATAATTTAATTTAGAAAAGTGCTAAATAAATTTATTAAGAAATTGATCGAAATTGAGGATAATTTATTAGAGAAAATCGATAAGAAGGTTCGGTGAATTTAGTAAATTTAGTTAATCTGGAAATTGAGTTTAATAAAGAATAATCGTGTAGAAATTTATTGAAGAAGATTTGAGAAATGAAGTTAGTTTGTAAGAAAATTATGAGTGATTAAATTTAGTAGAACTGAATGACGTGTGAAGAGTTTTACTGAAGATTTTGTGAATTATGATAAGATTAAAAGTCGGAATTGTAGTTGAGTAGAAATTAAGATTTATGAATAATTAGAAAATATCAGGGAATTAAGTTAGCGTCCTCTGGGCGAGTTATGGAATTTAGGAAATTTATGCTGTTAGTTCGTAGTCCGTCAGGTTGACGAGAGTTTAGGAAATTGAAGAATTTGGAGGATAGATGCGTAATGGTCTATGATTAAATAAAGAGTTAGATGCGTAATGGTATATGATTAAAAAGAGTTAGATGCGTAATGGTCTATAATTAAAAAGAGTTAGATGCGTAATGGTCTATGATTAAAAAGAGTTAGATGCGTAATGGTCTATAATTAAAAAGAGTTAGATGCGTAATGGTCTATGATTAAAAAGAGTTAGATGCGTAATGGTCTATGATTAACAGGAGTTAGACGATATTTAGTTGGTAAGATTTTGGCGAGTGCCTGCGTAGGTGAGAGGTTCTCACAATTTAGTAATTATTAGGTTAATTTTAAGGGTAATATTGTTAAGAAAATTTATTAATTTTAAATTGTTTAATTGGAATAAATAATTATAATTTTGTTATTGTATATAATTGTTTCTCAGCATTAATTTACAGGCTTCTCTCTCAAGCTTCTCACGACCCGATCTTTCCCTTCTCATGCTACCCCGATTTCTGGGACACCGTGTATAAAATCCCAGTGGCGCCCTTTTCAAAAGAGGAAAGGGGTGACCAATTGGACCGGGCTAACCACCCCGTTACAAGCTTTATAAAAATGTTAGCGTATCAGAACCAATTTTACATATAAAAATAATTTTTAAGACAGTAATAAATTAATTTGTATCAGTTTAATACTTGAATAGTCAAAATTTTATACATTTAGAAGTTTACGTTTGAATATCTTTAGAACGGCTATCTCGATGATAAAAGTGTAAGAGACCTTTTTTGTAGAGCGTTGAATTTTCTACAATAATATGCTATGGACTTATTTATATGAGGTGCGTATGCCGAGCTAAAAAAATAAACAACAAAAAGAATTTTTTTTCCCATGTTATTTAAATGGGAAATGGAAAATTATGGACAGACACCTCTAAATATTAATTTTAAGAGCTTCGCTTTGAACAAGCTTCTGTTTTCACCTTCATGCAAGTTTTCAGCCTGTTTTTGTTGAAAAAAAAAAGTCGTCTCAAATTGACACACCCTAGTATTTATATATATATATATATACTAGCTGTTACCCGCCCGCTCCGCTGGGCATTTCATAGAATTGTATTTTTAGAGATCTAGACTTGAAATTTAATGGGAGTATTGTTTAGATTTGTACAGATTTCAAATTTCATCAGATTGGCCCGTACCTTTTATCCCTGTGATTATTCTAGCTAATATTCATTGTAAATTTTAATGTGCAATCACTATGACATTCCAGTGGTTTTTTTTTCCAAAAATGAATAATGACTGAAACAAAGAAAAAAATTTGAAATGATCATTGAAAGTTTCAGTTAAAGTAATTGCGCGTCTCATAAGTGAAGTTGAAATTTGGCTAGCTTAAAGCGTGACGAATTTTGCCGTTAATTTAAATTTCCTCCGTGACATCAATTTTTCATAGAAACTTATTTGTACATGTTTTTAACGAATTCTCTTTAGAGTAAATAGCTAAATTCCTTTTTCACATCTCAAGTGCTTAGAAAATGCATTCATTTCAATCTGTTACGTTCCCGCAATCCGGTAATAAGAACAATTCATGGGTTATGTGATCAGCAAAAATAAAATGTATGTAAAATTCTTAGTCCGTTGAGTGAATAGCTACATGTAAAGTTAAATTTTGGAAAACTTACAATGACTTTTTTTGCCGCTGCCAAAGAGACGATTGTTGTGAGAAAATATAATTATTAAAAAAGGAAAATATTTAAATCCGTTGGCCTTGAAGGCCATTCCCGTAAGTTCCTGTTTCTCTTGAGATTCTATCAAATTCTATATCTGTAAGAACTGTATTTGAAAAGTATAAATTTTTTGACAATTATCACACCCACACTCTTATATGGGAGAGGAATTTCATAAGATCCTATTCGAGAAAATTTCTACATTATAAACAAAAGGTTTCAACAAAACTTCAAGTCTATAGAAACTTTTGTTTGGAAATGAGAGATTTTCATTGTTAACATCCCCGCAATCCCTTCTAGGGTTAGAATTCGAGAAAATCCATTCTTAGCTGAACTTGACATCATACACGAAGATTCTCACCAAATTTAGAGTCTGTAGAAGTTACAGTTTGGAAATTAAAATTTTAGATTTTAGCACCCATCCCCGCAATTCCTATCGGAAATAGTCTTTATTGAAGTTCATTGTGAGATGATCTCTACATGAGAAACAAAAGATTTTTACCAAATTTAGAGTTTTTAGAAGCTATATTTTGGAAATTAAGATTTTTTATTGTTAACAACCACCCCCGCGATCCTTATTGGAGGTAATTCGTTGTAAAGTCCTTTCTTAAATAATTTCTATATTATATGTAGAAGACTCTTACTAAATTTGGGGTCTGTAGGAGCTATAGCTTGGAAAATAAAAATTTTATTTGTTAACAACTACCCCCACAAACCCCTGTGAGGTGAACCATCGTGAAATTCGTTCGTATATTATTTCTACATCTCTTACAGAAAATTCTTACCCAATTTGGAATATATGGGAGCTGTAGTTTATAAACGGAAATTTTTTATTGTTAACGCCCCCGCAATTCTCTTTGAGGTAGAATATCGTAGAATTCGTTCATAAATTATTTTTCCATCACTTGCAGAAAGTTCCTACAAAATTTAGAGTCTGTAAGAGCTACAACTTTAAAATTCAAAATTTTCATTGTTTATACCCATCCTCGCAACCCCTGTGGGGTGAGATATCGTAAAATTCGTTTATAGATTATTTCTATATCTCTTACAGAAGATTCTTACCAAATTTGGAGTCGATAGGAACTATAGTTTAAGAACGGGAATTTTTCATTGTTAACGCCGTCGCAAACCCCTTTGGGGGAGGAATTTAATAAAATCCATTCTTAGCTGAACTTGACAGGAAAATTATACCGGTAGATTTCTACCAAATTTAGAGTCTATAAAAGTTACAGTTTGGAAATTGAAATTGAAAATTCTAACACTCACCCCCGCAATCGCTATTGAAGGTAGAATTTATTGAAATCCTCATTTAGATCACTTCGACAAGAAGACTCTCACCGAATTTGGAGTCTGTAGGAGCTATAGCTCGGAAATTTAAAATTGTAATTGTTAACACCCACCCCCGAAATCCATATTTGGAGTAGGTTATCATTAAATACGCTTTTAGATCATTTCTAACTCAAACATAGCAGATTCTTACCAAATTTAGAGCCTATGGGAGCTTTAGCTTAGAAATTTAAAATTTTCATTGTTAGCACCCACCCCCGCAATCCATATTTGGAAGAGGTTGTTATAAAATCCACTATTAGATCATTTCTGGATCACATATAAATGATTCCTACCAAATTTGAAACCTATAGGAGCTATAGTTTAGAAATTTTTTATTTTCATTGTTAACCCTTACCCCGCAATCTTTATTGGGGATGAGTTATCATAAAATCCGCTCATATATAATTTCTACATCACATATAGGAGATTCCTACCAAATTTAGAGCGTGTAGGAGCTATAGTTTAACAACGGGAATTTTGCATTGTTGACGCTCCGCAACCCCCCTTGTGGGTGGAATTTCGTAAAATCCGTTCTTAGCTGACCTCTACTCGGCGAAAGGAATATTCCTACAAAATTTCAAATCTCTACGCCTTATGGTTCCAGAGATATCGTGATGAGTCAATATATAGGTGGAAATCTCATATATATATATATATAGATAGATAGATTTATTGGCACCAGATGTACAGCTTGTCTAACAAACTCTGATACATCTTTCGCTTAAATCTACTTTTCTTACACTAATTTTATAATTTATTATTTTATTTTAGTATTCCAACTTGATAGTTAATCTATATTTCAATCTATAACGCTAGTAAATACTTTCTTCGACTTTGGGTCGTTTCCTTAGTTTCAGTTTATCGCATATAGCAGATTCTTTTCAAATTTGGAGCCTATAGGAGCTACAGCTCGGAAATTAAAAATTTTCATTGTTAAGACCCACCCCCGCACCCCCCTGTGGGGAGGGATATCGTAAAATTCGTTCATAAATTATTTTTACATCACTTACACAAAATTCATACAAAATTAGGAGTCTGTAGGAGCTAAAACTCGAAAATTTTCAATTTTCATTGTTAACGTCCACCCCCGCAATCTATATTGGGAGTAGATTGTCATAAAATCGACTCTTAGATCATTTCTACCTCGCATATAGCAGATACTTATCAAATTTTGAGCCTTTGGGAGCTACAGCTAAAAAATTTTAAATTTTCATTGTTAAGACCCACCCCCGCATTTCTCTGTGGAGTGGGATATCGTAAAATTCGTTCATAAATTATTTTGACATCACTTACACAAAATTCATACAAAATTAGGAGTCTGTAGGAGCTAGAAGTCGGAAATTTTTAATTTTCATTGTTAACGTCCACCCCCGCAATCCATATTGGGAGTAGATTGTCATAAAATCGACTCTTAGATCATTTCTACATCACATATAGGAGATTCCTACCAAATTTGAAGTCGATAGGAGCTATAGGTTAAAAATGGGAATTTTCTATTGTTAACGCCCCCGCAACCCCCCTTGTGGGTGGAATTTAATAAAATCCATTCTTAGCTGAACTTGACAGGAAAATTATACCGTAAGATTTCTACCAAATTTAGAGTCTATAAAAGTTACAGTTTGGAAATTGAAATTGAAAATTCTAACACTCACCCCCGCAATCGCTATTGAAGGTAGAATTTATTGAAATCCTCATTTAGATCACTTCTACATCACACATAGAAGACTCTCACCGAATTTGGAATCTGTAGGAGCTATAGCTCGGAAATTAAAAATTGTAATTGTTAACACCCACCCCCGAAATCCATATTTGGAGTAGGTTATCATTAAATACGCTCTTAAATCATTTCTACCTCAAATATAGCAGATTCTTACCAAATTTAGAGCCTATGGGAGCTTTAGCTTAGAAATTTAAAATTTTCATTGTTAGCACCCACCCCCGCAATCCATATTTGGAGGAGGTTGTTATAAAATCCACTATCAGATCATTTCTGGATCACATATAAATGATTCCTACCAAATTTGAAACCTATAGGAGCTATAGTTTAGAAATTTTTTATTTTCATTGTTAACCCCTACCCCGCAATCTTTATTGGGGATGAGTTATCATAAAATCCGCTCATAGATAATTTCTACATCACATATAGGAGATTCCTACTAAATTTGGAGTAGATAGGAGCTATAGTTTAAAAATGGGAATTTTCCATTGTCAACACCCCCGCAACCCCCCTTGTGGGTGGAATTTCGTAAACTCCGTTCTTAGCTGACCTCTACTCGGCGAAAGGAATATTCCTACAAAATTTCAAATCTCTACGCCTTATGGTTCCAGAGATATCGTGATGAGTCAATATATAGGTGGAAGTCTCATATATATATATATATATATATATATAGCAGCTATATATATGCTATATATATATATATATATATATATAGATTCTTTTCAAATTTGGAGCTTATAGGAGCTACAGCTCGAAAATTTAAAATTTTAATTGTTAAAACCCACCCCCGCACCCCCCTGTGGGGAGGGATATCGTAAAATTCGTTCATAAATTATTTTTACATTACTTACAGAAAATTCATACAAAATTATAAGTCTGTCGGAACTGTAGCTCGGAAATTTAAAATTTTCATTGTTAATGCCCACCCCCGCAATCCATATTGGGGGTAGGCTGTCATTAAATCCGCTCTTGTATCATTTCTACATCCCGTAGAACAGATTCTTGCCAAATTAGGAGCCTTTAGGAGCTACAGCTCGGAAATTTAAAATTTTCATTGTTAAGACCCACCCCCGCACTCCTCTGTGGAGTGGGATATCGTAAAATTCGTTCATAAATTATTTTTACATCACTTACACAAAATTCATACAAAATTAGGAGTCTGTAGGAGCTAAAAGTCGAAAATTTTTAATTTTCATTGTTAACGTCCACCCCCGCAATCCATATTGGGAGTAGATTGTCGTAAAATCCGCTCTTAGATCATTTCTACATCACATATAGGAGATTCCTACCAAATTTGAAGTCGATAGGAGCTATAGGTTAAAAATGAGAATTTTCTATTGTTAACGCCCCCGCAACCCCCCTTGTGGTTGGAATTTCGTAAAATCCGTTCTTAGCTGACCTCTACTCGGCGAAAGGAATATTCCTACCAAATTTCAAGTCGCTACGCCTTATGGTTCCAGAGATATCGTGATGAGTCAATATATAGGTGGGAATCTCTTATATATATATAGATATATATATATATATATATATATATATATATATATATATATATATAGCATATATATATATATATATATATATATATATATATATATATATATACTAGCTGACCCGGCAAACGTTGTTTTGCCATGTGAATAATTTCTAGAGAATTTCTAGAGTCGAAAAAAAATTACTAACTTATTGGAAGTGTATAAGGATGTGGAATATGAGTGAAAAAGGCCTGGAGCGCTGTAAACGATAAGGGAATGTTGTTTAAAAATAACAAAACACCAAACATTAATTGTTTTAATTTATAAAAAGTAATAATTATTTATATAATTAATTAGTTACATAATATTAATCTCTTAATGTTGCAGCGTGAACAATATTTTTTGTTAGCCCGTCTTTAGCTAATACAAACAAACTTGATGGTTTACCCACTCGAGAGAATGCAACGTATAATTGTCCGTGTGAAAAACATGGTGTGCTCAAATCTAAGC
The DNA here is from genome assembly GCF_020080835.1 of Cotesia glomerata. NCBI lineage: Eukaryota > Metazoa > Arthropoda > Insecta > Hymenoptera > Braconidae > Cotesia > Cotesia glomerata. Next base: position 16,245,699 of record NC_058164.1, read on the forward strand.
CACAAACAGACATTGTTTGGCCTTAGGATTTATTAATAATCATTGCAAATGCCAATCTAATCGGAAACTGAATACGCTTAAATTGAATTGGCACATCTGTGGGTATAATAGGTATTCGTGGTATCAATATATTTTCACCTCGAAACTTGCCATTTCAAATGGTGCCTTCGATAACGTTTTTCAATAATTTTTTAATGACTAATCGCGTACCGTTGCATAGCCGTGGCGGGTTCAAATTACGAAGCAAAATAATTAGAGATCCAACCTTCAATTGTAAGTTATGTGGTGGCATGCCTGGCAAATCTAGTGAGTTCAAAAACTCTGTTGGAAAATTTACAGCTTCAGCGTCATCGCAAACTGTATCAATAGATTTATATCATACCAAGTCCCCTGGCAATAACTGTTGTATCTTCAGATTTAAAATGTCAACGTCCACATTTTTTACAGCTAACATTGCTTTTTCTGCAAGCCACTCGAGATTTATGTAATTCGTGTGTACATTGGGAAATATTTGTTCAATGAGAGCATCTTGCAAATCAATGATTGTGCAGAAATCATTCGCTAATTTTATGTATCCAGTTTCAGCTATAGTGACTTTTCCATCGCCGATATCTAAGAGTTGTTTTGAGAATGTTTCAGCGGATGGATCTTGAAGCATTTGAACGCGCATATTTACTTTCAGCTGTACTATTTCAACATGACGCCACAATGTCGATGATTTTAAGCAGGCGTTGATTTCATCAGCGTATGTTGAACGTGGAATGACGGGAAGTATTTGTCTGAAGTCACCTGAAAGGACTAACAGAGTGCCACAAAATAGTTTGTCGTTGTTTTTAATATCTTTCAATGTCCTGTTCAACGCCTCAAGCGAATGTTTGTGTGCCATGGTACATTCATCCCAGACGATAATTTTACACTGTTTCAGCACTGTGGCTATGGACGATTGTTTTTTTATGTTTCACACTGCGTCAGGGTTATTTTGAATATTTAATGAGCTGTTCTGCCTCCATCCAATAAAGTTACCGCAATGCCCGATGATGCAACGGCCAATGCGATGCCATTATTGGATCGTATTTTGGCGAGAATTAACGAAATAAGGAATGTTTTGCCAGTTCCACCTGGTGCATCTAAAAAGAAGAACCCACCTTGTCCTGCTGAAACTGCGAGCATAATGCGGTCGTAAATGGTTCTTTGTTCCTCATTCATTAGTGGGACATTGCGAGTAACAATCGCCGCCGTTTCTACAGTGTTGTACTGCATTTCACGATTCATTTCAGTATTCATTAAATCAGTTGCACCTCGATTTGGCGAACTCATACCGAAATGACTGAGTGGTAAGTTGGCAATGATAATCCAAAGATCCTCAATAGCAATCAATGCTTCATTGTACATATCGTCGCTGAATTTTATCGCAAAATGTGGGCATGAAGTAATCCTCGCTTTTGCCACTCAACCGAATACAGCCAGCAACGTGTGGGACCGAATACATGTGATTTAGTAATAAAATTTATTAATGACTTCAGCTTTTGTCTAAACACACGTGCTGTAATGTCATAACGATGTATTGCATTTTGGCCAGGCAACAGCAAAGATGTAATCTCTGGCCATTTTGGATTACATGTGAACGTGATGAATAAACACGGTCGCCCATATTCGCGCACGAAAGTCAGAGAATCATGTATATACTCTTGCATATGACGTGGACTGCCTACGTACGATGATGGTAGAATGACAGAGTTACCAATTTCGGCGGCGTTGGCGTTGTTGACAATAGCGTCTCGCAAGTGAATGTACTCTTCCACACGTAGCTTGAGTTGATTATATCGTAAGTATCGTAGTCGTTCGCCTTCTATCTTCGCGTACATGTCGACCATGAATTGTTGACAAAGCTCTCGAAATCGTAGAATAACGTTATCCAGCCCGCGTCTAATCATCAATCTATACGCATAATAATCCTTCGAGCTAACGTTCTTGTTTGTTTCGGCTCAAGTAATAATATATTCATAAATATTAATTTAAGTTAATTGCGTTTAATAATTTAATTGTTTTGTTAAAAGTGTAATAATCAAATTCATAATAAATGAAGTACCTGATACGGGATCTCGTTGTTTAATATTTATGCTATATCCGTCTTGTCCCTTCCAGAAGATTAGCGGATATTGGAGAGCGTCATATGAACGGTGTGTATCAGCAATGAACTGAAGATTATTATTTCTCCTACGAATCACAATTTCTCGTGCACCTGTACGATCGCCAACCATGATTCCAGCATCGTCGTCAGCAACAGGTGCATTGAATCTACGAATGTGTTCTCCAGCTGGTGTTTTATCAGGATTAATAACAATAGCGTGATTATCGCTTTCTAATTTGTGCATGTGGGATTTGAATATTTTCAACAATTCATTATGCTCATTCAATAGAGCATCCAGCTCGCTGACGATGCGTCTAGCAAAGAATGAATCAAGGTTATTGTAGCCACAACGTGCATCCACCCGATTGGCTAGTGCGCTTCCGGAGTCCTCGCCGCCCATAAAGTAGATTTGTAAAAATTTATGTGGTTCGTTTGGCATTGGCAGCAATGAGCCTATTTTATGATAAACTTGGCTTCTGATTTTAAGTGTAGAATTGTATTGTTGACCATTTACATTAGTATTTTGAACTATTTCTGTTGCTCCGAACGATGTCATTTGAAAGCATGAGTTGAATGTTCGAATGGACTTCAGGAACACGTTAGAATCTGGATCTGTGCCGATAAGCAAACCGTTCAATGGTTCCGGTGGTGTTTCAATTACAGGTAGTTGTACCTTCCCTGACGCGCAACACATCCCGGCTGGTTCATTTTTGAATTTCAAAGTATGACAATACGGGCATTCTTTGTCCATAGCACCAATTACTACTTTTGAATGAGCATAATATTCAGTATCGGGCTCATACTGAAATGCTAGACGCAGAAATGATGTAGCTACAAATTCTCGATGTGCCTGTTGGCGTTGTTGGTCATTCGCTCTGCGTCTATTGACAGTAAAACGGTGTGGTTGTCGTTGTTCTAATCTCATGACTTCATTGCGTTCAGCTCGTGTATCGTCTGATTGTTCTTGATGCAATTGTGCCATTCTCACACGCGCTCCAGTATTTTCTTCCTGAACTTGTTCTTCGGTTCTTTGGGCTCTTCTATTTCGAATGCTTCTAGATTTATTTGTATCACGGCTCAAATTGGCCCCTTTGCGTTTTGTTGGCATTGTTCACTGTACAATACAAAACACACATGAATAGAACTGATTGAATTATTTAATTATTATATTAATCATTTATTTTATCTTTGATTACATTAAATATACATGTAAAAATTAGATAGTTTCACGAAAGCGAAAAATTTTATGTTTCTTAATTATATCGAAAATACATATTGTTGGAAATAGTGAAAAAAAAAAATTCTGTCGAAGTTAGAGTTCTTATAAGTAAACACAAAAAAAAATTTCCCAATTGTAATAAAAATCTAACTTCCACCGAATTCGTTTTTCACCATTCCCAACAATATTTTCGTTATAAATAAGAAAGAATAATTTTTGATTTTATAATAAACGTGAAAAATAATTTATACTTACAACTCAATAGCCGTTGTTTGCGGGAACTCGTGACACGTGTTGAGTATTTTAGAGGTTATGTAAGTCACTTAATTAACTGATCATGCGATTTACACTCAAAATTGATAATTTTATTAGTTATTAATAATTAATTATATTCAATAATATTAGTTATTAATAAATAAATAATAAAGTTACTCGAGAATATATTTGATATGAGAGTTACACTGAGATAGTAAAAATGTTTAACTACTACGCTTGAAGCATAAACACTAATAATAGCCAAAAACTGTAGAGGTAACATCCCTACTCCGTGCTGTTTACAGGGTGAGAAGTGACACCGGTAGACACATGGAGGGGATAACTTACCAAGTGATAATAATTGATGTTATCGAGCGGGATAGAAAATAATAAAATTATGAAAATGACTATTAAAAAGCAAGGGTTGGTGATAAAAAAGTGCAAATTTAGAGTTGTATGTATTTTTTGATGCCACATAATAAAAAAATAAAAAAAAATAAAATTTTATCAAAAAAATAAAAAAAAAATTTTTGGAGTGAACACCCCTTATCACTTAGAGGTTAGAAAAATAGATACTAGTCGATTCTCAGGCTTACTGAATATGCATAAAAAATTTCATGAGAATCGGTCAAGCCGTTTCGGAGGAGTATGGGAACGAACATTGTGACACGAGAATTTCATATATTAGATTAGATATATATATATTTATATATATAAACTTCTGAACGAACGATATTTTTTGACTCAGTTTGTCGAGCTGAGTCAGAGAATGGCTGAATTTTTAGAGGTGTCTGTCCCTAATTTTCCATTTCCCATTTAAATAACTTGGGAAAAAAAATTCTTTTTTTTTGTTTATTTTTTTAGCTCGGCATACGCACCTCATATAAATAAGTCCATAGTATATTATTGTAGAGAATTCAATGCTCTACAAAAAGGTCTTATAAACTTTTATCATAGAGATAGCCGTTCTAAAGATATTCAAACGTAAACTTCTAACTGTATAAAATTTTGACTATTCAAGTATTAAACTGATACAAATTAATTTATTACTGTCTTAAAAATTATTTTTATATGTAAAATTGGTTCTGATACGCTAAAATTTTCATAAAGCTAAAAGAAAAATTACTCTTGTTTCAAATTTTTAACTTCCCGCTAAGAATATCGAAGATTTTCAAAAATCGGGAAGTTATTGTTTTCACCCCGTTTTGCAAAAATCGAGTTTTCATCAGATCTCGACGTTTGAAGGTCATAGGAAGCTTCCCTGACTACTCCCGCGAGGTTGTCACTCTGTCTGTATGTGTGTCACTGTATGTGTGTGTGTGTGTGTGTGTTTTTTTTTTTTAGGGAGGGGAATCCTTTTTACGGATTCTAGGCATAGCTGTTTGGCCTGGATATGTGGCGACTCGACGCAGCGTCATACTAAAACTCGACGCTGACGCCCCTACCCACTAAACCCTAAACCCCTTTCTCTTCTATCCTCTGATCCCCCATAGTACCGCCGTAAGGCATTTCTTCGCGGGGGGAGAAATTAGCTGCCGCTTAGGGATGGAAACATAAGCTGAAGAATCGATTCTCGATTCCGATTCTTTTTTCAGAAATTTCGATTCTCAGAATCGATTAATCAATTTCAAGAATCGATTCTTTTAAATAATCGATCTGAGTAAGGTAAAAGCCCCAATAGATGATCACGTACCAGTATATGATCACTCCATGTATCTGTATATCTATATTCACAAATATAGATATACAAATACATGGAGTGATCATATACTGGTACATGATCATCTATTGGGGCTTTTACCTTAAATGTTTTTTTTTTTAATTAAAATTTTTTTAATTTTAAGAATAAAACTAGTACAATAAGGTAAAAGGTACAATAAAATGCAAATTTATAAAATATTATGTTTTATTAAAAAAGTAACCCGTGTAAAAAAAATCGTCTTTAAAGTGTCTTAAAATTGCTGTTTGTTCAAGATCCTAAACCTGACACAAACCAAGACTGATTTAAGACTCTTTTAAGATGCAAAAAAAATTCCAAGAGCCGATTTTTGAAATTTGGTTCTTGAATTCATTATGAAAATTAATTTTTAGACAATTTTGCGAGTTTTTAACCGCAACATTTTTCAGTACGCTCTTTTCAAATTGAATTTGAAATTGTGGAAAAATTATTATCCCACAATTTCAAGACTTTTTTAAGACGCTCCATTTTAATGTTCCGGGGCTCTGTTGCTGTGAGCTTATCTTAAAATAGTCTCTAAATTTTTTTAATCTCTCAAAGAGATAGCTGTTCTAAGATAGCTCTTCGAGCTTAAAAGTCTGATGGAAGTTTCATAGAACACAATTTTTTGAATTTCTAAGCCGCAATAACCTTTGAATGAGCCAAACGATTTTTTCGCGGCTTACGGCAATTAACGCAGTTTTTAGGGCTCTTTTAAGAAGCTTAAAGCGCGAACTCGTCAGACTAAAAATTTCATAAAAATTCTAAAGAAAACTTTTTCTTCAATTTGTTTCGACAACGATATCTGACGAACGAATCAACCAACTTTGACCGGACTAGTGAAAATCAACGTGGTTTTTCAAGGTTAAGAGCTGAGTAGTTTTTGGAATCGATCAGTCGAGCCGTTTAGAAGTTATTCCAAAAAAACATTTTTTGAAAATTCTATTTTTGAGATTTCTCAAAATCTAGTGAACTTAATCGATTCAAATTTTCACGAAATTTAATGGCAATGATGCTCTTTAGATCGCCACCTATCTCGATCCGATCGGCCGAGCCGTTCAAAAGTTATAAGAGGTTTACAGGTTTACATACATACACACATACACACGCACACACTCACACACATACACATACAGACAGGCACCATCGCGGGAATAGTCGGGGGAGCTTCTTAGGACCTTAAAACGTCGAGATCTGATGAAAACTCAATATTTTAAAAACGGTGTAAAAACAATAACTTTCCGATTTTCGAAAATTTTTAATTTTGCTAGCGGGAAGTTAAAAAAAAATAAAAAAAAAAAAGGAAGGTAAGAAAACGATGCGAGCGCAAAGAGAGCGCTAAATTTAAAATATTTTCACAATGAAATATACAATTACTTTGGACCATTTTTTATTCAATATATTGATGCTATAGTGTCATTACTCCGGCATTAAAATAAATTATAGACTCGATCACTAAGAATCGATTCTAGATCGATTCTGATAGCTGGGAATCGAGTCTAAATAATCGAGTTTTTTGACCACAGAATCGATTCTCGGGTAGAATCGGAATCGATTTTACCACCCCTACTGCCGCTCTTCCTTCTGGTGGCTAAGATGTTATTTCTTCCTTCTAGATTCTGTCTTTCGCTCTTTTCCTCTCAGTGGATCGCAACTCGGTAAGCACTTTTGTAGCAAAAGTGCTTGTGGCGTTCCAGGCAGCTTCTGACGACAACATTGCTTCTACTATTGACTCTGGTTGGGTTCTCTTTTTCAGAATCTTCCCCAACTCATCGCGCTGTTGGTTGAAACGTGGACACACAAAGAAAACATGCTCCGCATCTTCATTGACCCCTGGACAGGACGGGCACTCTGGGGTATCATCGTGCTTAAAGCGGTGAAGATACTTCCGGTAACATCCGTGTCCTGATAACATCTGCGTTAAATAATAGTTGATCTGATGGCATTTGTTGTTTTTTCAGGTGGGTCATAACCACCTTATAAGGCCTACTCCACACGTCTTTATCCACCTCGTATACAAGCTCTTTCCAGCATCTTCTTTTGCTTTCTTTGATGGCTTTATTCAGTTCACGACGCGCCTTTTTGTACTCTGCGATCAGCTCCACTGAGTTGAGCCGTTGATAGCCGCGCTGGGAGATTCTTCTCTTTCTATGACACTCTTTACGGAGGACGCTGATGTGGTCGTTCCACCAATGCACCGAAGGTCTCGAATTTATGCCACGTTTACGAGGCATACTGGCATCACAAGCATGTGTTACTCTCTTCATCAGGTCCTTAGTATGTTGTTCTGCACATCCAGTGTTGATCGGATCACCATCGAGGGCTATTAGCAATGCTTCTGGGTCAAAAGATTTCACCTTCCAACCAACGATGTTAGACTGCTTGATTAGTCTCTTGAGGTTCTGGTCGTTTGATATTTCCCAGAATATCACATGATGGTCGCTGGAAGTGTAGATGTCCAACACTTTCCAGTTGTAGTCACCTCTAGCAAGGCTATTACTGACAAAAGTGAGGTCTACAATTGAGCTTGCGTCACCTTTGGTGTAGGTCGGCGTATCACCACTGTTGAGCGAAACTACATCTAGTGTAGTAAAGGCCTCTAGTAGTGTTTCCCTCGTGCGTTGGTATGTTTGCTGCCCCAGTCAACTGCCCAGGAGTTGAAGTCTCCGGCTATCGCTACTGGATGGTATTGCTTTGCATCTTCAGTTACTCGATCCAAGAAATCAGTGAAGTCAACAATGGAGAGGCTAGGTGGTGCGTAGCAGCTATAGAAGCGGATGCTCTCTACTGATACTGCTACAAAGCCGGCATTGCTGTTGTCGACTGCATTTTGGAAAGGAAGCTTGCCACATGACCAGATGACAGCTTTGGATGTGCTATCAGATTCCCAGGGTTGGGTACTCAGGTGTTTATATGGCTCTGCTATTAGTACCAAGTCAAGCTCTAATTCTCGCACGGATTGCATGATCAGGTCATGCGCTGCCTCACAATGGTTGAGATTGAGCTGTAGTATCCTCATGGTTGTTTGTTCGTCAACTTCTGGAGCGCCTCCTGAAATACCGGGCACCTGTGGGTGCCGGCATGGTGAGCCACGTCCTTTGCTCCTTGCTGCTCATCACATATTGCACACTTGGCAGGATTTTTACAGTCAGAGATATGGTGCCCTTCTTGTCCACATCTGATGCAGAGTTTAGACCGGTCTACTTGGCTTTTACATTGGGACCCAACATGTCCGAAGTGCCAGCATTTAAAGCATTGGACTGGTCTTCTAGTTGCTCTTATTCGGTAATTGACCCAGCCAATCCTTATTTTGCCGCTTCCTTCCAGTAGCTGTTGTGCTCCAGCTGCTGGTAGTGTCACTGTAGCCGTTTGCGTACCTCTGTAGGCCTTACGGATCTTGATAGCCTCTAGTGGTATTTCGCAAGTTTCTCCGGTTTCCGTTTTCAGGGCAGTCTGAATGTGCTCCTTCGTCGTGTCATCATCAATGTCTCGGATCTCGATGGTCTCCTGCGGTCCTTTGCAGATTACTTCGGCCTCTTTTTGAAGAATATCCATGATGGTCTTTTGCAAGGCTTGGCCTTTGTCGATACTCCTCTTTGAGAGCGTAATCAGCATGTCCCCAGTTTTGGTTTTGTGGATCTTTTCCACGGTTGTGCGGACCTGTTCGTCAGGGACGGCCTGCTTTATACGACGCAATATTTCGGCGTACTTCTCCTTCTCGACCGGACGGATGATCAGAGCGTCAGGCCTGGTCCATTTTCGCGGTTTCTTCCGCTTAGGTTCCGGCCGGGGCTCTTTCGGCGGTTGCTTTGGGAGTTGCTCTCTAGCTAGCCTTCTCTTCTCCTTCTTAGACTGTACTTTTTCCCAGTCAGTCGTCTTCTTAGGTTCGTCGACCTGCCCTGCCAGTCGTTGGGGAGGGCTTTTTTTCAAGTCCTTCTTCTTTGTGATTTTATCGGTTGGCTCTGGCGAGTTTCGGTCCTTTCTCTTTCCAGGCCTTGTGTCAGTTTCACCCTTGTCTTCAGCGACTGATTCACCATCACCTTCAGCTCCGGTGTCCATTGCTTCGTCAGTCACGACGACAGCCTGACAGGCTTTCTCCGGTGTAGCATGAGAAATGCGCTGCAATGATGAGCGCCACTCCTCATCCAGCTTCTCAAACCTTTGAAGGGCGTTAGTTACACCAGTCATCTTGGATTTTATCTCTTTGTGAATGTTGACCTTTGGTTGGACGAAATCATTCAGCTCACTGATCAGCTTTTCAAGGCGTTTGAGCGCTTGCGAACGCTTCATTTCAGCGCTTGCGTCAATCGCTGCTTGTTGGGCATGTAGCCCGTTTCCACTCTTGTTTGTTTCCTGTGGGTTACTCATACTTTTTTGATTTACCAGCGCATCGTACGGAGTGGAGCGGGTTGCCATAACTAGGAACGGGTGTGCCCTCGGAGATAGTACTCCTACCCCAGTTCCCTGAGGCCTAGCCGACACTTAGCCAGTCCCGAAATACACGGACGGACTAGACTCGCTCGGAGCGGTGAAGATTCCGATCTCTAACACTCACTGCGTACTTCCTGATCAAGGCCCGAAGTGGCTGGCTCCTGATCCACTGCTGCAACTTTCACCTCGGCAGGGCAAGCTCACATCAGCCGTGGCCAGCATCGTCGGAAACTACGATACAGGTTCCGGACACTCCCAGTGAGTTACAGCAGGAACCAATCGTCTTGCTAGGTCAGTTAGTGTGACCAACCCATTAAAGGGGAGTTTTGTCCACGGGAGCTTATTTTGTTTGGTTATTTTGCTTGGCTCCTACCCGCTGTACCTCATCAACTAAGAGATTAAGTGTCATCCAAGGACAGCGAAGGTTCTCCCATCCGCTCGGGGAGACGCGCCCGGTAGCAGTATCTCTTCTGCCCCGAGTGTGTGTGTGTGTGTGTGTGTGTGTGTGTGTGTGTGTGTGTGTGTGTGTGTGTGTGTGTGTGTGTGTGTGTGTGTGTGTGTGTGTGAAAGTATGTGAACCGCTTATAACTTTTGAACGGCTCATCCGATTTTATCGCAGTTGGAGCCATTTGAAAGGGCTTAGCCAAACTTAGATTTTGAGTATAATTTGGACCGATTCGGATCAGTAGATTTTGAGAAATCTTAAAAAAACTAAGAAAAAAAAATTTTTTCAAATGTGGTTTTTTTTGGATAACTTTTAAACGGCTTCACCGATCGATTCCAAAAACTAATCAGCTTTAGACAATAAAAAACCACGTCGATTGCCACCAAGCTGGTCAAAATCGGTTGATTCGTTCGAGAGATATCGTGAACGAAAGAAAACCGAAAAAAGTGTTTTTTCTAAATTACTCCGAAATTTTTCGTTCGATCAATTAACACCTGAAAATCCTTTTATGTAGCTGATAAAACTGCGTCGAATGCTGCCAACTGCGTGAAAATCGGTTGATCCATTTAAAAGTTATAGCGGTTTGAAAATTCCAAAAGTAGTGTTCTATGAAACTTCTATCAGACATAATGCATAGAAATACTATCTCTTTAAGCTCAGTAAGCTCAAAATATCACATAAATTATATTTTTAAGCTCAAAAATCTCAAAAACGTCATAAGTACAATTTTAAGCGCTCAGGTATGGAATTAGCGGGAAGTTGCGGGGATGGCCTTTTAGTCTAGTCGAGAAGTGAGTTTTCTGCGAAAAATCGACCCTAAAGTCTTAAAAATATGGCGATTGGTGCATTGGATTCAGAATTTAATTCTGAGATAGAGGTATTTTTTAATTTATCTGCCATTAAAAATTTCATTTGTTATAAACAAAAAACGAAATGGAAAAAAGGAAGTCTCCATTTCGTTACTATAACTTTAAAAATATTAAAGATATCTGAAATTTGAAAAAAAATCCTAAAAGAGGAGAAAATTTTAGTAAAATAAGTCTTTACTCCCGGAGTTGTAGCTCCATTATTTATAATTTTAATTTAACGTTAAAAATTGGGCTCCGCGCGGCCGTTTCGGCGCTTAGGCGTCGCTGCTAAGCAAAGTATGCAACAAAAAATAATTATTTTAAAACATTCAATATTAATTTAAAAATCTGAATAAATTATAGTGTCATCTAGACACTTGAAGAAATGTAGCCCCGCCAAAAAAAAAATTTTAGCTTGATTTTTGTTAAAGTTATTCAATTGTTAATTAACTAATTTTTCGTAGACTTGAGTTTTCATAAAATCTCTTATAAAATTTTAAAAAATGTGTCTATAAATTTTTTTCCTCTTAGGAGCTCTTGTTATATAAATAATGACGAAGACCGCGTAGTAAAAGTTTATAAAAGTTTTTTCATTTGTTTATAATGATTTTTCAAAGTTATGACAAATTGAAATATCCGGCTAATGTTATAAAAAAAAATTTTTTTCCCACATTTTTAGTTTTGGTTGTTTTTGTATCAACATATTGCGTTTAATAGCTTGGCTAAAATATTTTTAATGTTAATTGTTTAAGAACTTGTTATAAACAAATAGACAAGTTGAATGTATTTGAAAAATTTTTTTTTGTCATTTTATTGTTTTAATAAAATAACGATTTTTAAAAAAAAAATTTTTTCTTAAAAAAATTTTTTAATTGTTTATAATTGTTTTTTTCATTTATCCATTATTTAAATTATTTATTAATAAATAATTTTTTTTTTTTAAATCACCATTTACAATCCTCAATATAATCATGAAAAAAAATTTTTTTTTTACTTAAATTTCCATTGTTTATTTTATAACCAATTTGTTATAAACAAATTTCCATTTTCGTTTTATTTTTTTTTTCGTTTCTTTAAAAAATTACAAATTCAGCCATGTACATCAAAGTTGTAAAAAAAATTTTTCTCTATTTTTTATTGAATTTTAAAATGATTTACCTCATCAAAGTTGAAGCGGTCAACTATTTTATCAACTTATAAATTGTTATAACTTGTAAAATATTGATGATACGGTCTTTGACATTCAAGACGATCTTTTAGACAATTTAATGATTTATATAGTAAATTTTTTATATTCTTGATATCTATTGTGGTTCAATTTTTATAAACATTTTTTTATAAAAAAATGCATTACTTGAATCTTTAAATAATTATATCTTTCAAACTATTGAAGTTACGGCTTTTATGATTCAAGACAATCTTATAGAGTAATTATTAGACTACTCAAAAATAAATTTTTTACATTTTTTATTGTTACATTTATACTCACATACACAACAGATTATTACATGTACATATTTTTAATAAACTTTTGAAAAACTTACACATTGTGTACTTACACGTTATGTAGAACATTAAAATTCCAAAATTAAAAGAAAACAACCAAAACAACATGAATTATTGGCGTTAGGTAGGAAAATAAGGATAATAAAATATAGAAAATGTTCACTTAACCGTGAAATAATTAGAATAAATAAAAAAAACTGATAAACAAATGGAATTAAAAATGTAAAAAATTTATTTTTGAGTAGTCTAATAATTACTCTATAAGATTGTCTTGAATCATAAAAGCCGTAACTTCAATAGTTTGAAAGATGTAATTATTTAAAGATTCAAGTAATGCATTTTTTTATAAAAAAATGTTTATAAAAATTGAACCACAATAGATATCAAGAATATAAAAAATTTACTATATAAATCATTAAATTGTCTAAAAGATCGTCTTGAATGTCAAAGACCGTATCATCAATATTTTACAAGTTATAACAATTTATAAGTTGATAAAATAGTTGACCGCTTCAACTTTGATGAGGTAAATCATTTTAAAATTCAATAAAAAATAGAGAAAAATTTTTTTTACAACTTTGATGTACATGGCTGAATTTGTAATTTTTTAAAGAAACGAAAAAAAAAATAAAACGAAAATGGAAATTTGTTTATAACAAATTGGTTATAAAATAAACAATGGAAATTTAAGTAAAAAAAAAATTTTTTTTCATGATTATATTGAGGATTGTAAATGGTGATTTAAAAAAAAAAAATTATTTATTAATAAATAATTTAAATAATGGATAAATGAAAAAAACAATTATAAACAATTAAAAAATTTTTTTTTTAAAAATCGTTATTTTATTAAAACAATAAAATGACAAAAAAAAATTTTTCAAATACATTCAACTTGTCTATTTGTTTATAACAAGTTCTTAAACAATTAACATTAAAAATATTTTAGCCAAGCTATTAAACGCAATATGTTGATACAAAAACAACCAAAACTAAAAATGTGGGAAAAAAATTTTTTTTTATAACATTAGCCGGATATTTCAATTTGTCATAACTTTGAAAAATCATTATAAACAAATGAAAAAACTTTTATAAACTTTTACTACGCGGTCTTCGTCATTATTTATATAACAAGAGCTCCTAAGAGGAAAAAAATTTATAGACACATTTTTTAAAATTTTATAAGAGATTTTATGAAAACTCAAGTCTACGAAAAATTAGTTAATTAACAATTGAATAACTTTAACAAAAATCAAGCTAAAATTTTTTTTTTGGCGGGGCTACATTTCTTCAAGTGTCTAGATGACACTATAATTTATTCAGATTTTTAAATTAATATTGAATGTTTTAAAATAATTATTTTTTGTTGCATACTTTGCTTAGCAGCGACGCCTAAGCGCCGAAACGGCCGCGCGGAGCCCAATTTTTAACGTTAAATTAAAATTATAAATAATGGAGCTACAACTCCGGGAGTAAAGACTTATTTTACTAAAATTTTCTCCTCTTTTAGGATTTTTTTTCAAATTTCAGATATCTTTAATATTTTTAAAGTTATAGTAACGAAATGGAGACTTCCTTTTTTCCATTTCGTTTTTTGTTTATAACAAATGAAATTTTTAATGGCAGATAAATTAAAAAATACCTCTATCTCAGAATTAAATTCTGAATCCAATGCACCAATCGCCATATTTTTAAGACTTTAGGGTCGATTTTTCGCAGAAAACTCACATCTCGACTAGACTACTTTAGGGTGAACCGTTTTACTAATTTTTTTATTAGTTGCGCCATGAGAACGACTGTAATAGTTAGAATTTTATTTTTCATGAAATCTACTAAAAAAATTAGGAAAACGGTTGATCCTAAAGGCCATCCCTGCAATTTCCTGCTAATTCCATATCTAAGCGCTTAAAATTTCACTTATGACGTTTTTGAGCTCTTCGAGCTTAAAAATATAGTTTATGTGTTATTTTGAGGTCTCCGAGCTCAAAGAGTTCTACGCTTTTGAGCTCTTCGAGCTCAAAAGTCTGGTAGAAGTTTGATAAAACACTGTTATTTAAATTTTCAAACTGCAATTACTTTTGAATGAATAAACCGATTTTCACGCGGTTAGCAGCATTCGACGCAGTTTTTTGAATCCTATGATTTACTTTAAACTCAAATTGATCAGACCATAAATTTCGGAGTATTTCGAAAAAATCACGTTTCTCGATTTTTTTCGTCAACGATATCTCACGAACAAATCAATCAATTTTGACCAGCCCAGCGGCAATCGACGTGGTTTTTTTTTAGCATATGATTTTTTAGCTTTCGGCTGTGAAAATCAATAATTTTCAAAAATTCAGGGAGTCATTGGTTTCACCTCGATTTTCGAGAATTGAGTTATCAGATTTCCACGTTTTGGGATTCTAGAAAGCACTTTTACCTTTTTCCACGAATACATCGTGATGCATGCGTGTGCGCGCACGCGTGTGAGTATATGTATGTGCGTGGGTGGAATCTAAATCGGTTAATTTGTTCAAGAGATGTCGGTGTCGAATTTTTTTTTTTTTTTCTTACATAACTTGGAAATTTTTTATTAGTTTCCAAAGCAAGATGTTATTTATTCCGGCCGCAAACTGCATTAAAATCGATTAATTCATTCGGGAGATGAAAAAAATTTTTTAATTAAAATAGAAATGAAATTGTATATGAAACTGTTTTAAAAAGTTAATATCATATAATACTATTAATCTCTCTAAATTCGGAAAAACAAAGAAATATTTCTATTATTAAGTTCAAAAATTTGACATCAGTCAAATATTGATGAATATATTTCTGCATACTCTGACCTTTAAAATAGCAACAAGATTCAAGGAAGATATACAGCGTCAACCGTTTTTGAATTTTTCTCAATATGAAATTTATTATTTACTTAAAATTAGTTTTTTCTTGTATTTAAATTTCCTTAATATAGACTCACAACGGTAAGAAGCAAATATCAGTAAATAAAATATATAAAGAGATCGTAATATCATCGATGTATTTATGTTTCTCATGTAACACCTATATATTTTTTATCGCATTTCCGGGCATTATTATGTCTACTGTAGAAATCAACCGAGTAAATAAATACTTTATATCGTAATTCGTCATCGGGCATTCCGGTTCAACACTTCGAGCGCTTTAGAATTAAAGTAAGTTGTCCTGATAAGTTAGTCCTGGAAAAAGTTCAAAAGTGAGAAGTACTAAAAGAGTATTTTTTTTTAAGATTTTTTGTTTAAAAAACATTTTATGCTGTATTATTGATAAAGTGAGTATAAGGCTGATAATTTTAAAATGGAATTATACTCATTTATTAATAATTACCGCTTAAAAATTGCCATCGCTAAATAGGAAGATATTATCTTATTTTTATTGAAGAAACAAAAAGCATTTTAAGCGACACTCATATTTTAGTATAAAACCATGTCAATGAAATTGGATTATGCTAATATATGTAGTATTGCTGTGAAATAATACGAACTATTTCAGTATCGACAAGGGTATTAAATAATTTGTCTATTTTTATTTATTTTTAAAAGTTGTGAGTGAAAATTTTTCAATCCTGCTGTCATGTATAGAAATTTTTAAAGGTTTCAATAAAGTATTTTTTAGATTATATTTTACAGTTGATAGTTAAATTAGTTTATAAGATATTTAGACATAAAAGTGGAAAAAAACATTTTCTGAAAGATTTTTTTTATCAACAAATGGTATAAATTAAATAAATAATTGAGTCAGAGCTTCAAATTTTGGCTAAATTTGTTGTTTAATTAATAAAGAATAAATAAGTCTTAATTTTTTCTTTGTATCTTCATTAGTTAAAAAGTTATAATAAAATTAAACATTAAAAACCAGGTCAGAATGGTGAAATTAAATATAACAGAAAATTGAAAGTTCAATAAAAAGTATAAATAAATTTTTTTTTTCAAAAAATAATACATGGTTGTTTTTGTTTTTTTAATTAGAAAAAGAAAAAAAGACAAAGATATAATTAATGTGTTTATAACAAATTGTTTATTAAATAAACAATGAAAATTTAAATAATAATCGAATTTTTTTTTGTAATACCAAATACCAAGATAAATAATGATTTAAAAAAAAAATGGTTCCTTAATTTTCATAATGAGTGGTAAAAAAAAATTGTTATTTAACAAATGCGTTTTTAAGCAATAAAGAAATTTTTTTAAGAAACGGTTTTTTTTTTTTTAAATCATAATTATCATCAAAGATTATGTTATCAAAAAGAAATTTTTAATTATCTCATAAACAACGCATTTGTTTATAACAATTTTTTAAACAATAAGAGATAAAAATTATTAAAAATCACTTTTAAGTAGCTTCTGATCATAAGAAAACGGATCAATAATAATATTGCAAAAAAAAATTTTTTTTCAATGTTTAATTAAGTTTTATAATTTTTTCCCTCAGTAAATTATTAATAACAAAACGAAAATTAACAATTTTTGAATTTTTCCAACGGGAATCTATTCTAAGACCTTTGAAAAATAGCTCCACGCAAGGAAAAAAATTCTCAGATTAATAGTTTAACAATTATCGCAGTTGCGATGTTAATGTTCATGATACAAAAAATTGTTAATTAATTAATGGGTAACTTATTGAAAAATCGCGATAAAAATTTTTTGATCACGGGTTATTGTTCATTAATCTATCCTGCAGGCGCCTGAATTTTTTTAATTTTTAATTTTCATACTTAATAAGTTTAAATAATATTTATTCATTAAAGGTCCGAAGGGGGCGTGGCTTGCGCAAGCCGGAGTACCCGTTTTCGAGCGTATTTTCAACCCTCTGGGAAAATTATAAACATTAGTCCGACAATTCCGGGAGTCAAGACTTTTTTTAGGAAATTTCTTCTTCTTTTTGAATCTTTTTTCAAATTTAAATTATCTCAAATAGTTTTTGAGATATTAACGAAAAACCAAACCCCTTTTTTTTCACTTAATTGTTTATAACTATTGCAATTTTTGCGAGCGGGCTTAGCATTTTCTCAAAAACTATCTACATGCCATTCCGAAATGAAACCTCAATCATAATTTTCGAAGAAGGCGAAAAAATTTTGACCTAAAAGGCACTTTTTGACTAGACTATAACGGTTACTCTTGCGACGGACATAACTATTTTTTATTTCTATATATTATAAAAAGAAAAAAACTTTCTTACTTGATTCATGAAATTCAAGACTTTTCAGGTCTATTCTTATGTTGGGACGACTCTAATGATTTTTTACGTATTTCACTACTGTTTCTAACTGTTTAATTTGATAAATTATTAAAATTAAAAATAAACTTTTTAATTTAATTTTTCCTTTAATCAAAACTATTGTAATAAAAGTTATTAAATGATGATAAAGTTTTAAATTGTAATATTAAGTAATTAAAAGTAATCAATTAATTGATAATATAAAAAAATTTTAAATAATTAACAGATTAATAGCGTCAAATAGTTGGAAATAATTAATTAATAATAATTCATAATCATTACGGTAAAATTGGTTTTATATTGTGTTTATACGCTTAGATAATATGTTTAATGAGAAATATTCTCGTTGAAAAATTTAGTAAAGTATTTAATTGAAGTAACATTCCAATTTTTATAGACTGATCAATTTTTTTTTTACTTAAATCATTTTTTGTAGATACAAACTGCGTCTAACTCAATAATTAAATAATGTGCAAATCGATTGATTTGATCAGTATATATGGCGGCCGTAGGAAATTAAAATAATATTTTCTCATTGTACTATGATTTAAAATTTCAACATGAAAATAAATATCAAAAAATTTATTTAAAAATATACTTATCAACGTGTTACGGACCATTACATTTCAGAAACGAAAACCTGTCTATATTTTAGCGCTCTATCAATCTATTATATTTATAGCGCTTCAATATAGCGGAAAATTTCAAGGATAGTCGGCAGGATCAGCCGTTTCTTAGATTTTTTTGTTTTACAAATCATATCAAAATTTAGACGTAAGAAATTTATTTAATTTCCAATAGTATAGCGTATTATATTCTTATTATTACAAATATTTTATTCTTATTCAATCTCTTGCAATAAATTTTTTTCTTCCATAGATATTAATTTAATAATAATAATAATAATAATAATAATAATAATAATAATAATAATAATAATACACTTTCTGTGATTAACAAACTTTATATTATCCAGGTGAAACAAGTATGAAAAATTATTTAAAGATAATCCATTCGTTGTAATATTAATTACGAACATTAGAATTTTTTCTTTTTAATATTAATAAAAATTAAAAATAATAATAATAATAATAAATGAGAAACTATAAGTTGTGCAAGGCTATATATACAATAAGTAAAAATTTAATTTTTTAATATTAGCTGCCACGGAAATCTAACCATCAAAATCAGTTCAGTTCATTAAAAAAGAGTTCAAATTGTTTATAATAATTTTTGTTCAAAAATTAAATAAGCTGGCAAAAGTAAATGGCACGCCCCGTAACGTGAAGCGTTAATCGTACTTTATATACATGCTACTTTTTTTTGATTACTATTACATACATAATTATATAAATAAATAATAGCAAACGATGTATGTAAATAAACGAGACCAATGATTTCTTAATTACATACCTGAATGCAATTCCGTAAATAAAATACAAAAATTTATGAAACAATATTAATTAACAACTGAGAAATATTTTTTTCGTTTCTAATTTGTACAATCTGCCTATTTTTAAGAAATGATAATTTTATACAATGTACTGTTGTAAAATATAATCTAAATGCAGTCAAGTTTAAGTTTTACTTTGACAATTTATCCAAGATTTTGATCTGTTTTTTTGTAAAATTCCGTGTTAATTGACTTTTAATTTTAAATATAAAATAAAATATAATTACAAGGTTATAAATTTATCAGATCTACAAGTATTAAAGATTGTTATTACAATAATCCATAATTAAAAACAGTTTTTTTTCGTGCTTGAAAAAAATTTTTATCTATCTTTCTAAACTATGTTATATAATTATAAAATTTTGTCAATTTAAATAACGAATTTAATCGAAGTTAGTTACATTTAAACTAAAGTTTGAATAATATCCTGAATTTTGATTATGTATACAAATTTAAAAACAATTAAGTATGTAGATACTCAAGATTATCACTTAAAATTACATAAACTATAACAAAATGTTAGTTCTGAATAATTTTAATGATGAACTGAAAAATGTTATGGTTTAAATTTCACTAACGGTATATTTTTAGATTGTAAACATTTATCACACACCCATTCCGCATAAACTTCTTGAGTCAATAACTGGAAGGCTGCTTCTGATAGTCCTGAACATCCTCTAAAATTTTTATTTAAATTTTAATCAATCTATAATAAATGATAGAGTATAAACAAATTTTATTTTATCATTTTTTTACCGATGAAACCAAAAATTACATCCTGATTCACATAATATGCCTTGATCATTATCATGGACTTCTTTATGGCAAATACCACAAGGATAAATTGGTGGAGCATTTGGATTTTGTGAATTAAATACCATCGGTTGGTCTGGAGGATAAATCTGAAAGTTAATTGCAAAATTTTAATTGAGAGTCTTAAGAGAGTATGGAATAAAATCATTTTAAGTCTACAATCAATTCGAATGAGGTTTATGATATTCAACGCAGTTTTTTGAGCCCAAAGTAAGACAAACTTCAAAACTATATCCAGTAAAACTCCTATACAATACAACTTGGTCATAAGTTCTTTATTTATATATTTATTTATATATTTCTTTCTCTCTTTTACTTACATGAAATATTTCATATATAGATATAACTGCCGTGAGAGTGAGTAGATCATCCGATGTAACTTATAACCAGGTTGTACTGTAAATTCAAAGATGCAAGACCGAGAATTCTCAAAATTAAAATTTATGGAGTCTAGCCTAATGAACGAGTAAAATAAAATGAGACTATCTTTTACTTTCTTTCTAAGTCAAATTGATATGGTTTGAACTTCAAGTTCGACCACACGTTAGACGTTCTACACTAAATCAGACGGTTTAAAACATTTTTAATATCGTTTAATATCGACATTCTTTAACATTTACCGAAAAACTCTTGTTGATAAATTTTGAAATTTTTTGATCAACTGTTTAAGAGAAATCAAGTTTGAAAAAAAATCGCTCTTTGTTCGGTTGTAACACTCAACTTCTTTCATAATGGTTTAGATCGAAACACTTTTATTTCTAAAAATCTTTATTTAAAAAAAATATTTCAAATATTTTTTAAATCTGATTTTAGAATTTTAAACTATAAATATTTATTTTTAAAGTGAGTGTATATTTTGAATTACTTTTGTTTTTTGATTCTTACGAATTTGAAGATAATTTTTTTTTTTTTATTATTCATTATTAAAACGAAATGTTATTGATGTATGTTCTGTTTGTCGTTTTTCTAATTTGATTTTTTATTGATAAGTCGTTTGAAATAAATTATTATTATAACAACGTCAATCTGATGGTAGTTCTTTTATCATCAAATTTGTCTTCAAAATATTTACTTATATGTATACTTTTATGTTAGAAAGTACTATTTACTCATTTAAGGAGGTATTGTGCA
The DNA here is from genome assembly GCF_020080835.1 of Cotesia glomerata. Lineage (NCBI taxonomy): Eukaryota > Metazoa > Arthropoda > Insecta > Hymenoptera > Braconidae > Cotesia > Cotesia glomerata. The sequence continues at coordinate 16,266,883 of NC_058164.1, forward strand.
AAATCACTTTTCTTACAATATTTTTCAATTTTTGAATACGCGTACTTTTAAGTGTCCTCTATACAAATAAATTTTTTTTAATAGTCCTTGCGGTGCTAATTTTCGAAATATTAGCAATTAAAAATCGTATATTTAACATATATTCCCTAATCTGACCATAGTTAGAGTGAACATTTTATTGAATAACAGCCATACTTTTCTTAGGATTTTTTTTGAAAAACTGGGAATATTTAATTGGAGTTATAACAAGTTTTTTTTATCAAAAATAACACAAACGAGCGGTATTTATTTTTTTATAAGAAATGTTTGAAGTTAGTGATTTTCGGTATTTTACATGAGTGGAAGTAAGTGAGCAACAGTCTGTAAAAAGAGGCAGCACTATTGTGTGAGAAAGAAACCAATAGCCATACCATTAGCCATAACTTATTGGTGTCTTTTTCTTGGCGCAATACCTCCTTAAACAATATTAAAATTATTCTACAAATTCAAGTAGCTCAACTTGAAGAGACATCAATTCATCAACAAATGTTTGAAGATAAAAATTTTAATCTTTTCTTTTTTTTGACGATTTTTCTTTAAAAAATAAAATTTGATAATAGAAATCAAAATTAAAAATTTTTTAAACCGTCCGATTTAGCGTGGAATGCTTTATATTTTACTTGAGTAAAGACTAGTATTTTAAGGTGATAAAAATAAAAGAAAAAAAAAGTTTTTAGTACCTTTCCTGCTGAAACTGGCATAGGTTTAGACCCCATACCAGGTCCTTGATATCCATGAGGTGGAATATTCATAGGATGACCCATAGGCGGGCCACCAGCCATATTATTCGACATAGTAGCCATAGGACTCGATATATGTCCCATTTGATTTGAGTGAGAAACGTTCATATTTGACATATTATTTATTTGAGGACCAGTTATGTTCATGTTGTTTATTGTATTTGGCCCAGGCAAATTTATATTGTTAGGCATCATCGAGCTCATAGTAGTCATAGGTCCGTTCATAGATCTTCCTAAATTACTGAGATTACTTCCCATATGATTTGAATGTGATTGCGAGCCATTGTGATTTAATGGGCTGTTTACATTACTTATTGACGGTCCATTAAGTGGACTATTAGGTGGCATATGATTGGTCATATTATTTATATTTATTGGTCCATTAGGGATGTGGTTGTGATTATTACCTCCAATACTATTCATTGGCGATCCTAGTGGTCCACCCATAGGACTTCCCATATTGTGGCCCATATTATTCATTGGGCTTCCCATTGGACCATTATTTATATTACTCATTGGACTTCCCATAGGTGGTCCACTCATTTGAGCATTATTCATGTGATTTAAATTCATATGATTATTCATAGAATTTATCGGTCCCGTAGGTATATTGGATCCCATATTATTCATAGGACTCATACCTCCCATTGGTGCATGATTCATCGGTGACATGCCTCCCATGTGATTTATATGATTATTCATAGGTGAATTACCCATCGGGCTCATATTGCCCATATTGTGAGGAATCATTGGATTTATACTACTCATCGATGTAAGTGGACTCATACCCCTCATAGAAGGACCCGTCATATGATGAGGATGATGTGGATGTCCACCGTGTATATGTGGTGGTCCACCATGTATCATCGTATTTGGTGTACTTTGAGGTGGAGCATCATCAAAAGGATTACTTGCTACTATTGTATCGCCGTAACCCGACAAAGGTGGTGGCAATAAGTCCTAAAGTATAGAATTATCGCATATTAGATAAACTTTAAACAATATTTTAGTGAATGTAAAATTATATATAACCTGTAGAGATGGGGGAGGTTGAGAAGCTGCAGGTGCTACGTTAGCATTCGTTCTTCTTTTTTTTTTAGGATTAGCACCAGCTGGTGGTGGTGGTGGAGGATGAGGATGAGCATTAGGTTCAGAATGTGGACCGTTAGGTCCCATTCCAACTCCCATACCACTGAGTGGCATCCTAGCAAAAGGTGGCATGCCTGCGATATTATGGCTCATCTCCTTTATTCTGATCTTCTATTTTATCATGCCTGGAGATGATTACTATGGTTCGGTTTAATTTTTTTTCTTTTGACGTTCTGTTATGAAAAAAAAAAAAAAGAAAAAAAATGATTAAATTTAAGGATACTTACATAAAGTAAACATTGAACTATAAAAAGAATTAATACATACTATGACAATGAATGAGTAATATAACAAAAAAAAAAAAAAAAAATGTGTCTAGTTAAAATTTAAGCCTTCAATAAAGTTAAGAGCTGCCTTCTTTTGTTTTCTACATTTCTACTCAAGATAGTACTGTCGGTTTCAGAATTACTATTCACATTTGAAAAAGATTCGGCATGTTATTAATAAATAATAATTACCTCAATAAATTTTTAAAGAGCTACTACAAACCATTTAAATTATAAATATTTTTCAAAAAGTATTATTCAGGTTTAAAAATATATTGAGTATCATTCAGCCTCACCCGATAAGGAAAGATAGATTTTGATATCACAAATGATATAAATACATAACTCGAATTTTAAAATTCTTTTGGTGCCAATAAACCTAGCGTAGAAAATATTTAAAATAATATAAAAAAATACATTGGAGTATGATTTTTTGGTAATTATGCAGAAATGGGGCTCCCCCTATTTTTTTTTTTTTTTTTACGACGGATTTATGATAAAAATGATAAAAAGTATAAAAATGGAATATTTTGGTGATTTTTGTTCTTTTGAAGTTCAAAAATTTACGATTTCAGGTGTTTTTCAATGAAATGGTCACGATGCTATTTTTTTCGGTTATTGAAATATTTTTTTTCTTAAAGAGCGATAAAAATATAATAAATTAGGAAAAAAAAAATTCAGGATATCATAATTTGAAAATTTTTGAAATAGTAAATTTTTGAACTTCAAATGAAAGAAAATCACCTAAATATTTCATTTTCATACTTTTTATCATTTTTATCATAAATCCGCCGTGACGAACAATTAAAAAAAAAAAAATATTCAAAAAGATCAATTTTTCGATTTTTTATTGTATTTCAATTTTATCTAAAATAGGTGGAGCCCTACTTCTGCATAATTACCCTAACAAAAACAAAAAGCCATCGTAATTTTGTAGAAATTTTACTAAATATAGACTCGACCAAACGTTTCAGTCCCATAAATAGTTATATATTACTTTCTACGAATCTAATGAATTAAATTAAGTGATATATCAAAATATTCATTTCTCTATCAGGGGGTATGATTTCATTTATATTACTTTTTTTTTTTACAATTTAATTTAAGAGAAAAATGATAGGTGGATAATATAAATTAATAGAAATGATGTATCAATTAATCACGTAGATAATTTTAAAAGTAAGTGACAGTATCATTCAATAATATTTATCACAGAAATAATCATTAATAATTCAATAATTTTTAAATAATAATTATCATTGATAAGAAAATAGTTTCTCCAAACAAAGCATGAAATAAATAAATGAATTGACTTAAAAAAAAAAAAAAAAAAAAAAAAAAAGGAATATTGGATGAATCACAAAAAAAAATATCAAAAAGATTATGTAAGACAAATTTAAATATTTTTTAGTCTTTGATTTGAATCTATCTTTTTGTCTACATACATTTCATTGTTTTAACTTGGATTTTGATAATTCGTTAATAATCCAGTATATCTGGATTACCAGTATAAATGTTCATAAGAAATTTAACTTTCTACAAAAAATTTATCATTTTTCGATAAATTCACTCGTCAATTAATTATTCAAGGCCAACAACGAAATTACAGTGAATTCCGCGAATTAAAGAAGTTTATGGTTAAACCATTGGTAGTTGAGAAGAAATTTTTATTTCAATTTGTGAAACATATAACTTGATTCAGACGTAAATCATTAATTTAAAGGATTGTTATATAAATAAAAAACCTTGGTATCTCGGTTTATTTTTTAGCAAGTTAACTTTTTGAATGATTTAATTGGAAAAACGATTTAAATTGGCTAAAGAAATATATCTATTATGACAAAGGTAAACGTACTTATCGTTAAATTGAATAACATTTCTCACTTATATCCATGAATATTGTTGACGAATTCTTTTAATTATTTTCATCCTTCATTAGGTATTTTTATTTTTTTCTTCCCTAGGGTCATTAATTTTTAGCAAATTTCTATGTATCTAGAATTTCAAAATTATGAGAATATTTCTATGATTTGAAGTGAAAATTTTTCCCTGCAATAAACAGTACTTCTACATTATCTTTTCAAGTGTAATTCTTATTTTATCAGAGTGGGTAGTAAAAAATGCGATGATGTAAGCTTCTAGTTATTATTAGAAGCTCAAATTTTAACTTTTAATTTTAGTTTTTGAGAAAAATCGAATATATATATATATATATATATATATATATATATATATATATATATATATATATATATATATATATATATATATATATATGATACAACGAAATGGCAACTATGTATAAATTTCGAAGCAAATAGCTGTGCATCTTATTTTTAAAAATAAAGTAAAACAAGTTTTACTATACCAGCTTCTTCAAACTAACCTAACCTATAGAACCTTACACTTATGTTGCGTAAGTAAGATTTATATTATTTATCAATTATTACTATTAGTTTTGTAGCTATTAAAAGGAAAATACAGAATTAAGAGATACATACCAAAATATTACCGTAATAATAAAAAGCTTGAAAGCATTGTTAGGCTTTTTTTTTATCTGTTAACATCAACACATAGGTTGTGAGTTATGTCTTTTGTGGCTGACTTAAACAAATTCAACACTAATCCACCGTTCCAATTTTCTTTAAGCACATTTTATGTCGTGTATATTTCTTTCTTACTTATTATATTTTATTCAGAAACAGAGGTCGGAATAATATTCGAGTACACTTCAAGTAGAAGAAACCATCTTCGATACTCAATTTTCCACTACAAGTAAATATAAGCATAAGTGTATGAATATATATATATATAGATATTATTATGACTTATATATACATATTGTACATGTGTCTACTGTACATTTGTATTTTCTACTAGTGAATTGGTCGAGATGGCGTTAACTCGTATTTCTTGAAAAAATATCGTGCTATTGGGAAATCATCCACTTAAGGTGCGATTTCACGACGACGCTTGACGCCAGCTTCGAGCGTCAAATTTGATCACACTGTATAATTTCGATTAGAGTGCCATCTAGATAAAAAGCAGCGTCAAACTTTTAGCGTCAAGCGTCATTTTGACGAAATAAACGACCCTAGTTTTACAAGTAAGAAAAATCGAAAGTTTACTTATCAGCCTATGTTATACCCTAACCTATTTGGATCAACAATAACAACAACAACAACAACAACACATAATTTTTATGACAAATCAATCACAACAAAAAAAATGATTTAAAAAATTTCCGCTAATAACTTTTTTCAATTTTCACATGCGGTATTTTTTTATTAAATTTTTTTCATAATAATTTCACTGTTATAAAATTCTAAAAAAATTTATAACATTTGTCAACTTTAGTGTCATAATTTAATGAATATTGGAATATTTATTAATATTTTTATAGATATCAATAGGTTAGAATAAAGAATAGCTATAGATTTTACCTCATCGAAATCCATTATATTTTTTTTATTTTAATGTTTCATAAACAATAAATAATATTTTTAATTTAATTAAATAGTACATAAGCGTCAATTAAATAAAGCTCAGAATTTTCAGCTTTATCACTGCTCTTTATCTAGATGGCGCTTTGATCGAAATTATACAGTGTGATCGAATTCGACGCTCGAAGCTGGCGTCAAGCGTCATCGTGAAATCGCACCTTTAAATACGTTACCTGACGGATCAAATGCGAACTACTCTATGCAGGTCGAGTATAAACAGCTAATGTCATATAATATGCCGAAGCTGCAGTTGAAATTTGTTGAAATTCTTTTTTAAAATATTAAGTAATTAATTATAGTCTATAAGCTTAGTTATTATTAAAAATAAAGTTTTAAAAATTATGCGTGCAATTTTGTAAAAATATTTTTTTTGTTCTAATTTAATTAATAAAAAAAATCTAAAATTGTTGAACGTCGGCTAACTTTAATGTCATTAGCAAGTCTAGTAAGAAGTTTGATTTTATACTTTTCCTCCGACAAATTCTAGTTCTGTGGTGATAAAAAATAAATTTGGTGAAGATGAAGTTATAGACCGTCGATTAGCTTGGATAAAAGCATTAAAAATCTGAAATAAAGTTACATAGTCCAAGAGAGTGTGTTCATTACATTTCACCAAAAATGACTTTATACCAATTAACATAAATATTTTTGTAATCACAAAAAAAAAAAACAGTAATTATAAGCTGTGAATTTTTTAAATACAATGTAATACGACAGATTTACATTACTTAAATAACTAAATAAATGTTTTTGTAAAATAAAGAATTGTAATTATAGTTGCAATTTTATAACTACAGTAATAAGAATAAGTCGCATGAATAATTTTTAAATAATTAAAAATTTTTATTACTGGGATGAGTACTTGCAAACTCATGATGCTGAAAGTAACAGATATCTGACAATTTTTTGGATTTTTTTAACAAACAGATTCTAACAAAAAAAAAAATAATAGAAAAAATTCACATATAGAAATTTTAAAAAACTAAAAGTGAAACTTTTCTAAAATTTGTCTACTGATTTCAGTATCATGCAAATTCACAAATTTCTTGAATTGAAATTTTCATTATTTATTAAATTTTTATTAAAAATTCGATTTAATACAACGTGTAACTACACGATTGAATATAAAAACACGGCAGCTTATTTAAAAATGCGTTTTACAGTAGTAACTGCTTCTGCCGCAAGAAGAAGCCACGCCCCCGGCTGATTTCCCATTACTAAATTTACTTCATGTTTACGATATTTAAAAATTTTAAAGTTTATCAAAAGTAATAGATGGCGCCAAAACGCTTGACGAAAAAAGAGAAAATATGTTGAAAACTCTGGTAATTTACTATGCATTTTACACGTATGAAACTAAATATGTGTACATAAAACTCGTCTAATATTGACTTGATTTTCCTTGGTTACTTACTCTAATATGTACTGTAATGCACCTAGTGCATCCAGCAGGTGACGTTACCTGTTATTAGAGCGCTATCTATTATGAGAGCGCGAATTCAAATGAAATATTCAAATTAATAAATATTAAATGATTAAAATTAGTTAAATTTTATATTCGAAGTAAATATTCAAATCATTTATTTCATGCTTTTATTTACAAAAGAAAATAAAATAAAATAAAAAAACATATTTCGGTACAAAAAGACATTGTAACCGAATTCTCAGAACCCATAAAAAGTACTTGAATAATTCAAGGACTATTTCTCGCCACATGGAACTTAAAACCCTATGAGGAAAAGTCGTAAAAGACACGTGTGAAATTCAATAGACCCTTGTTCTAAAGTAACAAAGAATAATACAAAACCATATGTAACTAAACAAAAATAAAATTGTTAAATAACATTTACTGTTAAAATCTAACTTTATATAATATTGTAGTTAAGCAAAATTAAGTTAAAATAATTAATAATTATTATCTTGTATTTAATTTATAATTAATAATTATTATTTAATTTATAATTAAACGATAATGTCTATTCTTTTATACATGATAATAATTAAATTGACTTATAATTTTATTAGAAAATCTGATTGTAAAATAATAGAAATAATATTTAATTTAAGTTATTAATTAGTCAAACTCAAACATTAATCCAACATATTATAAACAATATAATATATATATTTTCATGTTATAGTTTATTATAATTTTTATTGTAATTTAATTTCAAGTTAATTATAAGTTAATTTTTATTATAAATAGATTTTAAAAGGGTCTGTTAAATTAATAAAAATAGTTAAATAAACATAATGACTGTATTGCTAAAAGTGTATATTAGTGAAGTCTAACTTTCAGGCCGATAGGCTGAAATAAATATATATAGATATAGAGAAAATACATGTTAGTATATAAGGATCATTTATATGTAGTAGAAACGACACTTCTCACCGAGAGCTTAGATTGCTAAGATCACGTCATTGTAAACCTCAATTTTATATTTTGAAGCTTTTTAATATTTTGTCAACTTGAATAATAAATTGAAACCAACTAAATAATTTTGGTCAAAATTAAATAACGTCTAAATAGAATTATTTTATTTAAAATGGTTCCCTTCCCGCGCTAAACCGAGTATTTTAATACTCCCGGGCGAAAGAACTACAGTAAGGGCCGTATTCATAGTCCGGTCTTAAGTTTGTACTTAAGCCTGTCTTCATGAAGACGGCCTTATCGGCTGTAAGTTATGATGTTTTCAGAGTCATTCTTTAAGATAAACTTGAGTAAGTAAAAAGTTTTAAGCAGGATCTTATTTTCAGTAAGATAAGCTTTAGTAAGACCCAACTTAAGACCAAGTCAACGCGGGTTCGTCAATTTCCGTGAAAATTCTTATGTTTCCAACAATCTCATTGGTTGAAAAGTACTTAAATTTTGACAATGAAGTTTTTTATTCAAAATTGTAAACAGATGTACAAATGTACCTTAGAAAATTGTAAGCCTCAAATTCAAGCCTCTAATTCAACTAGAAAATTATTACCGCAAGATCAGAAGAAAATATGTCAAAAAAAGGAAAAAGTACTAATTTTACCGCTGTAGAAAAAAAATATTTTCTACAAATTTTAAAAAATTATGCCCAAGTAATTGAAAATAAAAAGAGTTATGCTGCTACATTAAGTGAAAAAAAAAGAAGCATGGGATTTCATCGCAACCGACTTTAATTCATCTAGTATAATTACTGAAAGGGTAAAATTAAATTTTTAATATGACTCTAAAATTAACAGCAACTTGATCAGTTTTTAATTAAATTTTACAAATAAATTAGTTTTAGAAAGTTTTTCTTGAAAATTGGACTTGTAGTTTTTCAAATTTTCTACATCCCAAGCGTCACAAAAAAAATGTTAACTTTTTGGTAGATTTCACTCAACAAGAAGTTAAAAAATTAATAATTGTCAACTTAAATTTAACAAAACATTAACAAAAAAAAATTTGTGCCGCTTGGGATGTGAAATTTTTTCGTTAATTGCGTTTTATTTTGATTTTTCAAAGAGAAACAATTAAAAATTGTTAGTTATCTGTTAATTTCATCTTTATTTTTTAATACATAGTATGCCGAATTTATAATAATTTTTAAAAATATTGCAGCGAAACGCAGATCAACTCAAAAACTTTGGTCAAATCTAAAAACAAAACAACGGAATGCGCTGACAACCAAAAGCAACATCGCCTTGCAACTGGGGTCGGTCCATCAATTCCAGATTCTGAAGTTGATCCTGATATTTCCTTATTGCCCCAAACTTAATTAAAACTGCACCGATTTTATTTTCTTCAAATAAGTCTGAAGAAGAAGTTACTAGGACGTTTTCATCTTTTTTTCCTTCTGTAATTATTTTATTTTTAAAACTACCAAGATATTTGCAGTTCTGACTTTCTTATATATTGGTTAATCGTTCACTATTAATGAAATTATAAGAAATAATGGTTATCTAGCTAAGTGTAATGCCGTTGACTCAATGGAATGGGAAGAATACATAAGCCTTGAACAACTATTCCCAGATGATGAGAATGATGGCAATGATGATGAAGAATTACCACGTGAACGCTCATCTTCTATTTTTACTAAAAACTAGCTGGTAGAAATAGTTTTATTAGCCATAATACTTAAAATATATATTTTAATTAATATTTTTAAAATCATCTTAGCTCAACAATATAGGAAAAGAACTAAAGGAAGAAAAAATCCACCCAATGAAGACGAGAAATTCTATAGAAGCGAAAGGTTAAGAAAATAATAAAGCAAGAAGAGAAATTATTTCAACTGAAATGTCAACATAAAGAAGAGATACATAATCTAACAATAGAACACCTGAAACAAAAATATAAATTAGAGATTCGTGCAGCAACCGCTGCAGCTGAACTAAGTGAGTTAAATTTATTAAGACAACAAAATAAGAATTACGGGCATGATTGACATGATTTTTTCTGGATGTTTCTAGTTTATTATTAATTTTTATAATAAATAGCATAGAAATGTAAAGATAAAAATTTATCGTTAGTTTGAAAGATTTTATAAGGTGATAGCAATTTTTAAAATACAAATAATTTTATACTGTACGTTAAAAAAACTTTTTAAGTACCAAGGGCTAACAGTATTTTAATTTTAAAGTGCATTTGAATGCAATTTTTAACTATATTAGAGTGTTAAGCCCGTAACTTTTTATTAAAGCATGTATTAAATTTTTATATTAAATAAATTACTTTTTTTAATGTAATCAAACCAAAAATGTCAAGGTTGAAAATAAAAATGGTTTTTTTATAAAAAATTTTGTTTTTTATTAAAACACGTTCAAAAACTTTTCTTATAGATATATTTTTGAAAAAGTAATTACAAATGATATCTATTTAACGAAAGTTTAAATTTTTATAGAATCCATTATATTTACAATTCTGAATTTATTACATTTACAGTTCGGAATTCAACTGAGATAAAATTGTGACTTTAATTTATGATTACAAATTATCAAGAATACGTAGACAAGTATCCCAGTTAGTTCACGTTCAGAATATCTCATGTAAATTCGAGAATTTTGAAAAATTCGACTATCATGAGCGCTACCAGGCCATTCTGGAACAATATCTAAAAATTCCATCCATGAGCCAACAATCGCCTACGAAATAATAAAAATTATCATATTATAAGTTATTCAGTCTGTAATGACTAGTGAAAATAAGAGAAATACTTACTTGTACATTCAGAGAAAAATAGCCCTTTCGATTTCTGTTGATTTCATTAATATTTTGAAACATTGTATGAACTCATCGGATATAAGTGCAATCAATTGCTCCATCAACCCCGGGTATTCCAATTGCTCCATTACCAAATCCCAAACGTTCAAAAAGTCTCTGGTTTTCTAATTTTGCTGCTTGAGTTCGAGGCATTTTAATGTAATCATGAATTTCGCTTGCAAGTAAAACGCTCACCCGAAAAACTATTCTGGAAACTGTTGGTTGTGATACTGTCATGGTATCACCTAAAATGAGCTGTAAGAATAGTTTTATCAAAATATATATTTGTTTGAAAAATAAAAACGCTCTTTTCAGTGTTCTCTAAGTTAGCAAATAACTGTAAATAAGAAATAAATATTCTCAACTTGATTTATAATTACCTGAAAACTTGCAGTTGCATAAAATCGCAATCATAATAATTGAAAAATTGGTGGGATTGGTAATCCTCGTTTATTGACTTTAGTTAAATTTTGTTCTATAAGAGGTAATATTCCGAATTTAACATTATCCTTGTCAAATCTATATCTTTACTTGAATTCGATGTCTGAACAAAAATCAAAAGGATCTTGCACATCTCGAATATAACGTTTTGGAATACGTATGATTAAATCATCGTCGTCCAAATCAAAATTGATATCATTATTATCGTCGATGTCAATATTATATAACCCCAAAAAATTCATTATTTGAACCACTTTTTTCACTGTAAATACATTTAAGATTATCTCAAGTCAACTGAAATGATGACTTAGAAAAAAACTCTCTTATTTGGATGAAAAGTAAGGTTAAGGTATTTTATAAGACCGTCTTATTTGAATATGAATACATCAGAAATATCTAATGCTCAAGCTTGTCTTAAGTTAAAATTATGAATATTTATCCCAGCCACATGTCTTAGATAAGATCAAATTTTGAAGTATATCTTAAGAAAGCCGTATATGAATCTAAACGCTGCCTTAAGCTTGTGCTTAAGGTGCACTTACACTTAAGCCCGAACTATGAATACAGCTCTAAGTAAAGTTTTCAATAAATAAAAATAACATCCACTAGATGGAAGCATAACAGTACAACTTATGCGACCTTATTAAAAAAGTCTATTACTATAATTTCAATAATAATTTCGTGACCCTTGACGTTGCTGTCATGTCTAGCAAGGTCACCAGATTGATCGTACTGCCACCTTCTAGACTGGGGTGTGAGTTGTAGTTACGCGGGATTTACTTAAATTTATTGTTATTTATTAATTTGAATTTAAGATTAAAAACTATTGGGGGGAGATTACGATTCGTACGGCGCCACGATTTGAAAGCAGATTCTTATAGATCTCGACGAAAGAAAACGAAAAGAAAGAATAAAATTTTTTGATATCTCGCTTAGTTTGCGAGATATCAGTACTTAAAAATCGCAAAAAACCACATAAAAACACATTCCAACCATGTTAAAAGGACGCAACACGACTATTGGCCTATTGACGCCGTACGTATCATAATATTCCCCTTATACTTATTCTAACATGTATACAAATCCTTATTTTAACTTATTCACTAATACTTATTCTCTTATTCTCGTCCCTGTCTGCGCCTACATATATTTAGCATGGTACATACACAAATGCATAACTGGGCTCAAAAATTATATCGTAGATTCTTATGGTTTTATCAGTTAACAAAAGAACAAAAATATTAACTTTATTATTATTATTATTATTTTATAAAATATATTTGTTGTGAATTTGCCGCGTAATGCATCAACGACGACACCTATCATATCATTGGACATAACATAGCTTTCTATAGAGTATACCTTTATCACGTGGTACAATTTAATAGACTAGCCGTTAAAGGCCTTTTAGGGAAATAACCTAGCAAACGAAAGAAAAAAAAATGCTCATAGTATGAAATCGTAATACTACTAAAAAAATCGAGTTGCAGTTCCAACAAATTAATTACTTTTGAAAAATTATAATTATATAAACATAATGCGGATAAAAAAACCTTATTCATGTCTTCAACATGTTGCTGAATGGTCGAAAAAATATGCGAATTTACCGGATCGTTACATAAAACGATCTATGGAACAAGTATGATAATTAATTATTAATAAGTAAAGATTAGTTTTAAATTATAATATTTGTTCTTAGATTTATTTCAAAACACCCAATGACCCACGTTATCTTCCTAGAACTCTTCAAAGAACAAAATGGCAATTTACAACACACCGACCTTGGACAAGAGAATTTTATTTTGATAATGCTCCTGGTAAAACTGTTCCAGTTCATTACATTGAACCAATTAAAGAATGGAGTTTTTTTCGAGGAGATCGGGTAAAAAACTTGATAATATACTTAAAATATCATACGTATAGCCGTTATTGGGGTACTTTAAATAAATTATTTAAAAAAAAATTTACTATATATATATATATAGATAGACTTATATAGGAGACAAATGAAATACTGCTGTGAAGCAGGAAACGATTGATGTTACTTGATATTTTTGATTTCTTAATATTTAGGATTCTTTTTTTCAACTTTTTATTTTTTTTTTCTAAACCATCCTCTAACTATACCTGATGACGTACAAAATAAAAAAAAAATTATCAAAATCGGTCCAGTCGTTTTTGAGTTTTAGCGAGACTAACGCACAGCTATTCATTTTTATACATGGGGTATTCCATGCCAAAGCGACCACATTTGAACTCGACCTCTTTAGATTTAGCTGAAACTTTATCATTCTTTTCTACCTTTTGAAAAACATTTTTGAGAATTTTTTAAAATTTATTTGTTCAACCCAAAAAAGGTTATGAATTTTTCAAAAAAATGGCTTTTTTGAGCTAGAAGAGCTCAAAAGCCTATAAAACCTATCTCTTTGAGCTCGGAGAGCTCAAAACAACACATAAATTGTATTTTTGAGCTCAGAGAGCTCAAAAACGGCATAATTGCGATTTTAAGCGTCCAGATATGGAATTAGCGGGAAGTTGCAAGGATGGCCTTCAGGGTCAACCGTTTTCCTAATTTTTTTTTTATTTAATTGAAAAAAAAAATTGTCAAATTTTCTAAAATAAAAATTTTTTTTTTTTCAATTAAAAAAAATATAAAAAAAAATCGGCCCTGCCCGGGATGAGCGGAAATAGTTGTCAAATTGATTGAAGTTTTTTTTTGAGAAAAAAAATTAAAAACAAAAAGTCACCAACTTCGAAAAAATAACGATTGTGCTTAAAAAAAACCGATTATTTTTTATAGAATTAATCATATTTAATTTTTTTTGCGTTTTTTTTCCAAAAGTTCATTCAAAAACAAAAATTTATTAAAAGAAAAAGGTACCCAAAGGTCAATGCCTAAAAAAGTTATGGCTATTTGAAAATAAAAAAGCCATTTTTTTTTTAAATTCATAACTTTTTTTGGGTTGGATAAAAAAATTTGAAAAAATTCTCAAAAATGTCTTTTGAAGGGTAGAAAAGAATCGTAAAGTTTCAGCTAAATCTAAAGGGGTCGGGTTCAAAAGTGGTCGATTTGGTATGGAATACCCCATTGATAGATAGATATAAACATTACAAAAATAAACACGAACAAAACAAAAGTAATGACAAACATTCTTCTTGCGTTTCTTCTTGAGATTTGTGGTTATGTCCGACAAACTGAATAGGTAAATAGTACAACTCTGTAGTATACTTGTACGTATCTTCCTATATATCGAACAATTTTGGTACTCTCTTACAACCTTGAGGCTCAAGCGTAACAATAGCGATTCCAACACAAAATTAATAATTTTTGATTTTTTTAGCTGAATTTTCGCGTTTTTCAAAAATTTTTAACTTCCCGCTAAGAAAATCGAAAATTTTCAAAAAGTCGGGAAGTTATTGTTTTCACCCCGTTTTGAAAAAATCGAGGTTACAACAGATCTCGACGTTTTGAAGCCTTAAGAAGCTTTCCTGACTATTTTTACGATGATGCCCGTACGTCTGTGTGTGTGTGCGTGTGTGTGTGTGTGTGTGTTTTTTTTTTTTTTTTTTTTTATAGAGGAGGTAAAATACGTTTACGTATGCCAGGGCTAGGTGTTGGTGCCTGGGTATGTCGGACCCAGAAGACAATATTATTTTGCAACAATACCGACTAAACATCCTCCTCTCTCGTTTCCCTATAGATGTTACAGGGAAGACTGGATCAGGACCGCGTTAGCATTACTTCAATCCAGTCCATGTTGTGCCTCACGACACCTACTTCTTGTTATTACTGGTTTCTAATCCCTTTCTGCGATTTTTTCTTTCAAGAGACGCTGCGCGTAGGCTACTACAGCTGTCCAGTTTTCTTCTTTTTTGATCATGCAGGTTACCAAGCTCTCAGGGGAGAGCGCGGTGCCCATTGTTTCTTCGGTGCAGATTCTATCGTCCTTCCATCGATCACACTCGAAAAACGTGTGCTCGGCGTTGTCAATTTTGGCTGGACAGTATTTGCACGTTGGTGTGCTGTGCAAACCCATCTTGAATAGATAGGCATTGAACTGCCCATGTCCCGTCAGTAGCTGGGTCAGAAAGAAGTCCGTGTCCCCGTGCTTCCGAGAAAGCCAGACGTTGATGTTTGGGATCAGTCGCGCTGTCCATCTGCCTGTCTCTCCCGACGTCCATCGGTCCTGCCACTCTTGCTGCGTTTCCGTTTTTATCCTCGTTCTTGCCTCCTTCATGTTTTCGCCACCGATTTTAGCGTCGTAGAGTCTTGCTCTCTCGAACGCTAATAGGTCGATGGGCGCAGCTCCCGCAATGACCAATACAGCCGCTTCGGAAACCGTGCGGTAGGCGCAGGCAACTCTGAGAGCGCCTCGCCGCTGCACTGCTGCCATTTTCCGCCGATAGGTTTTCTGCTTTAATATATCTGCCCATATTTCCGCTCCATAAAGCAGTACCGAATGGACTGCTTCCAGAAGGACTCTCCTCTTTTTGGTTCTTGGTCCCATAGTATTCGTCATAATTCGTGCTAGGCTAGACACCGTCTTGCTGGCTTTCTGGCATGCACTATCGAGGTGTTCGCGGAAAGATAGTTTCTCGTCTATCATTACCCCCAGATAGCGCAGGGCCCTTGTTGACGTTAGCGTTATTCCTCCCATGTCCACAGCAAATGGTTTTGAGAACCATTTTTGGCGAGTCAGAACGACCATCTCGGTTTTGTGTTTTGCGAGTTTCAGGTGATGTTTATCGAGCCAAGTCTCGACAGCATCAATGGTTTCCCGAACGAGTAGTTCGGCCTCCTCTACGCTGTCTACTATTATCGTGGCCGCGACGTCGTCTGCAAAGCCCGTTAGCTCCACTTGCTTTGGCAACGGGATTTCCAGAAGCTCGTCGTAGTCCGCGTTCCATAGATCGGGCCCCATTATTGAGCCTTGCGGCACGCCAGCCGTTATGGCGTATTCTTGTGGACCTTCCGTGGTTTCTGCTATCAGCTTTCTCTCGTCAAGGTAGTTGTCGACTAGTGCTAGATTCTCCGGCTCCACGTCAAATCTGTGCTCCAGGGCGTCCAAAATATCTCTCCAATTTTCGCTGTTAAAGGCATTTCTAGTGTCTAGCGTGAGGACAAGACACACCTTGCGGGCTTTGAGGCTACCAGTCCATGCTTCTCTCGCTGTCGCTACGACTTTCTGGATCGCGCCGACTGTTGAACGTCCTTTCCGAAAGCCGTGTTGGTTTGCGGCAAAACCTCCAGCACGGTCTATGTCGTTGCGAAGTCTCCCTTGTATGAGCTTCTCGAGCAGTTTTCCAGCAATGTCCAGCATACAGAGTGGTCTAAACGACGAAGGTGTTATGGGGGTTCCCTTACCTTTGTCTAAGAGAACCAATCTCTGCCGTTTCCAGATCACGGGAAACGTGCCAGTTGCCAAGCATGCGTTGTAGGTGTTCAGGAGTATGTCTGGGTATTCCAGGGCTACAGTTTTGATCACCGATGCCGGGATGCCATCAGGTCCAGGTGCCTTTCCTGTTTTGAGTGACTTGGCCGCGTCTTGTAATTCCTTAGTTGTGAAGGGTGTTACTTCGCTGTTCTTAGTGTAGTGTTTCTTCTCCCGCGGTGGGTGTTTGGGGAAAAGCTCCGTTACAATGCTCTCCATCAAGGCAGGAGACTTCGGCGCCTCTGGTGAAGCCTTTCCAAGTCGTTTGGCGAAAATTTGGTAGGCTTTACCCCAGAGGTCATTGTCGAGATCGTTGCAGATCTCTTTCCACAGTTTCGCTTTACTTGCTTTAATGGCTCGGCTTAGCGTCTTTTTGGCCTGCTTGTACTCTTTTGAATACAAGTCCTGGCTTGGGGAGCGTTTCGTAGCTCTTGTTGCTCGACGACGTAGCTGATGGCATATTTTGCGAAGTTCTGCTATGTCTGCTGACCACCAGTACGCCGGCCTGTGGAAGCTCTGGTTTTTCAGCCGCGGCATAGAGGCGTCACATGCGGCAGTAATTTCCTTCATCGTGTTTAGCACTGCCTTTTCCGTCTCGCTGCATGTATCCGGTGTCGGGTTGTTCTGGAGGATAGACCAGCTTCGTGCGAGTGAAGCTTGCAATGCCTATGGATCAAGCCTTTTGGCATTCCACTTCCGCTTAGAAACGTCGCGTTGTGAAACCGGAGCAAATGCCAATCCAACGCTGAATGTCACAAACTGGTGATCACTGCCACTGTATTCTTCGGATACTGTCCAGTCTTCAATCATGTTGGCAGTCCTTGGAGTCGCCAATGAGATGTCGAAGATGGATTCTTGGTACCCTGGTCTTCTAAAGGTCGTGGTGCTCCCGGTGTTCAGCACTATGAGGTCGAGTTGTTGACGGTAACGTTCTTTGTGTTCACAATCCAAATTGCTGCCGTGCCCGTTTCGTCTGCGAACCATGTTTTACCTTCGATGTTTAGATATTGCTCGCAGATAAAGCAGACGTCAATTTTATCTTCGAAAACACGCTGGCGCAGCAGGTTTTGCGCCAAGGCGCACCTATTCAGGTTGCCTTGTAGTATGCGTGTCATTTCTGACCTTTCGTGGCTTCTGCAAGTGCTTTGCGGAATGCCTTATACGCTCCAGTACCAGAAATATGGCATAGACTATCCTGGGCATCTTTGTCCGAAGCACAAAGGAAGCATTTTAACTTCTCCGTGCAGTTTACGGCCTTGTGGTTCTCTCCGCCACATTTGTAGCAGCACCTGCTTCTGTCTGGTCCCGCACACTGACGTGTTTGGTGTCCATAACCAAGACATTTAAAACAACGTGTTACTTTTATTACTGGGCGTATACGACAGTTCACCAAACCGATCCGTATACGGGCCTTGTCAAGGGCCTTAATCGCACTGGGCTCGTCTAGTTCGCAGAAGGCTGCCCGATCACCTCGTGGTGTGGGTTTTGTTAAATTTACCCATTTGACCTCCAGGTTGTCAGTGAATTCACGTTTGAGTGCTTCACGGACTTCGCTCTCGGTAGAGATTTCATCTAAGTCGAGGATCTCGATCGTTGTTGTTGGTGTTAGCATCTTGACTGTGTCGATGTTTGCAGTGGCTGCCCTTACTGCATCGGTGAATGCCTTGCTGTCTTCGGTCTTTCGAGCCATTTCAAGGAGAACGCCTCCGTGTTTCGTCTTTTTAATAGACCTTATGTCTACGCCCGTCTCGACAGGGCTTACCTTGGCCTTGATTTCCTTCAGGAGATCGGCGTATGTTCGCCCTTCAGCTGGTTGGACTAGGACAGCTTTAGTTCTTGTCTTCTTCCTCCTTGGTTTCTTGGAGCCACCGCTGTTTGGCTGGTCTTGGGCTGTAGCAGCTTGAGTCACTGGCTCCTGTTCTTTCTTTTTCTTGTTTTGCCGAGTCACTTTGGTCCAGGTATCATCCCGGGCTGTCTTTCTGTGCTGGCTTGTCAATATCTGAGGAAGGGCTGGGCGTGGACAGCGGCCTCTTCTTGTTGCCATCTCCTTGCTGTGGTAATTTCTTAGGAGTGGTCAGAGGTGGCTGTGATTTTTTGTTCAGACTAAGGAGATGTTTGAGTCGTTGACGCCGAATCCGTTGGTGACTTGTTGGCCAGCCTATATGCCGTACTAATAGACGAAACCAATTTTCTGATCTCATGGTGGAGATTCTTTCTGTCTTTTATAAAGTCGGCTAACTCATCAATCTTGTTGCCGAGCCTCTCCATTGGTGACTGTTGGCCGGTGACGGTCGGTAGAGAGTTCATTCTTCCTCGGTGGGTTTGATTAGTGGCAGGAGCAAAAGGTCCTCCACTTTTTGAAGGAATGTTGCTCAGCTGTCCGTTCTCTGCCATCTGGGCTGATTTCGTACTCCCTGTAACCTTGCTAGCATTGCTAGACAGCAGAGCCATGGGGTCTACTCCACTGTTCAAACGGTCGCTTGATAACGACGAGTTTAGGCCCGTTTGCACGCCTTCCCTCGCCGGCACTGAGGTATCCATCCTCTGTACTGTGTGTGTGTGTGTGTGTGTGTGTGTGTGTGTGTGTGTGTATATAAACCTCTTATAACTTCTGAACGGCTTGACCGATTTGATCGCAGTTAATGTCATTCGAAAGGTCTTCGCCAAACTTAGATTTCCTGAAAGTCGGAACCGATTCGGACCAGTAGATTTCGAGAAATCGCAAAAAAAGTGAAAAAAAAATTTGTTTTTTTTTTATTTTTTTTAAATATCTCCGAATTGGCTGAACCGATCGACCTCGAAAACTCATTAGCTCTTAACCTTGAAAACCTGCATCGATCACCACGAAAAGCGTCAGAATCGGTTGATGCGTTCGTGAGATATCGTTGTCGAAAAAAATCGAAAAAAGTGTTTTTTTGTAATAACTCCGAAATGTTTCATCAGATCAATTTTTATGTTCTGAATCATTTATAGAACTTAAAAAACTACATATATCGCTGCCAAATGCGTGAAAATCGATCAATTCATTCAAAAGTTATAGCAGTTTGAAAATTTGAAAATCGTGTTTCATCGAACTTTGATAAGATTTTTGAGCTCAAGGAATTCAAAAGCATAGGAAAGCTGTCTTCTTAACTCGGAGAGCTCAAAATAACATATAAATTGTATTTTTGAGCTCGAAGAGCTCAAAAACGTCATAAGTGCAATTTTAAGCGCCTAGGTATGGAATTAGCGGGAAGTTGCACGGATGGCCTTCAGGGTCAACCGTTTTCTTAATTTTTTTTTTTAAATCATCCCTTAACTATAGCGAACAAAACAAAAAAAATTTTTCAATCGGTCCACCCGTTTTTGAGTTTTGGCGAGACTAACGCACAGCAATTTATTTATATATTTTTTTATTATTCGATGATGATTGATGATAATGATTTTTTAAGCTAAACTATTGGGTTTTCCAAAAAAATTTTTTTTCTGAATCATCTCTGAACTACAGCAAACAAAACAAAAAAAAACAATTTTGAAAATCGGTCCAGCCTTTTTTGAGTTTTAGTGAGACGAACGCACAGCAATTAACTTTTTTTTTTTTTTATTTTTTTAGCTGAACTTTCGAGTTTTTCAAAAATTTTTATTTTTCTAAACCATCTCTGAACTATAGCGAACAAAACGAAAAAATAATTTTGAAAATCGGTCCAGCCGTTTTTGAGTTTTAGCGAGACTAACGCACAGCAATTTATTTTTATATATATAGATACACATACACATACGTATATAAACTTTTGAATCATATGCATTTTCTGAATCCGCTTGACGAGCCGAGTCGGAATATATCAAAATTTTTCAAAAGTTCCGTCATGAGGACCAATGCAATAGTTAGAATTCTATGAAATCTACTAAAAATCGTATATTGATGGAAAATTTCTATAATGTTATTTCGTTTTCTAAATGTCATATCCAATTCATTTTTCGTTTACAGGAATATGTTTAATCAAACAGAAGTTTATTTTTTTTTTTTTCGTATGCAACCCTAGTAGTATTTTTATTATTCATCATGAAATCTACTTCCATTTCGGCTGCCGAATGGCCTTTTTTATCTTCTGATGTAAATCGTAATTGTCATCTTCATTTATGTAATTGATGACAAATGAAATTATATTATTTATATCTAAGTTAATAGTTGAAATTTTTTATCAGGTTGAAGTATTGAAAGGACGTGATAAGGGTAAACAGGGCTTAGTTCAAATGATTATTCAAGAAAGAAATTGGGTCATAGTGGAAGGCTTAAATACAAAACTTGTATCAATGGGTAAAACTAAAAAATTTCCGGGAATCTATGTCTTAGAAGAGCAACCATTGTTGGTAACTACAGATGTGGCTTTAGTAGATCCAAGTGATATGTTAGTATGAAAAAATATTAAATATTTTTTTTAAAAGAGTAATCTTTATTTTTTATAAATAATAAATATATAATTGACTTGTTTCACAGGCAAGCTACAAAAGTCCAATGGAGATACACTGAAGAAGGAGAAAAAGTTCGTGTATCTACACGAACTGGACGAATTATTCCAATACCATTAAGTAATTTAGAAACTATGGATTATAAACATCCAAATCTTTACCGAGAGCAATCAAAAGATACAACCAAAGACAATGTCGAAAAAATTACTTTCAAGGTATTTTGTTAACGTATATATACATATATTTCAGTGATTTTTCTTTACATATTTTCAGTTATTAAAATTTATTTTTTTCCAGCCAATCTTAAAAACTTTCGAGATGGATATCATGGATAAAATGAATATTAAAGAAGATCGAGTACCTAAAAAAACTTATTGGTATTAGAGAATAATGGTACTAATGAAATAAATGTAATGAAAATCACGTTTTTTTTAATAAATAAAGTACACATTTGATTAATATCTACATTATGATTACATTATTATTTCAATGTAAACATGGTATGTAATTTTATTTTACTTAATTTTATGAAATTTTAATTTTTTTGTCTAGTAAATATATCCGTATTACTGACGTTTTTCGAGCCCATGTCCGTTTTAAAGCTTTTATTCATAAGAAAAAAAAAACCGTAAGATCGGTTCTTTTTATTCATCAACTGAAAAAAAGGCACAATTCTCGCCTGTAAAGGTATTGTAGCTTTTCAATAGTTGATGATAAAATAAATAATTATTTGGTATATCAAAGTTATTATCTCAATATATTCTTTAAGTTTTAAAATACTAGATCTATTTTTTTTTTTTTTTTCAAATTATAGATTAATGTTTATTTACAACATTACTAAAAAAATCCCGCGGTAATATCCACACTTATCTTACAATTATTTTGATTTGGAAAATGTAATTCATTCGAACTTTATTGGAAAAGAAAAAAAAATTTTTTTTCGATCGTAAAGCACTCTTTGATACTTCGCATCATGAATCATGAAAAACTCGAATATATCGAGTATTTCAGTTTTAACTGATCGTAACGAATTATTATTTTAAGTGTGAATTGAAATCAATAAAATAAATAGAGAGATATAACTCCAATCAGAACATGGTCAGGTCTGAAAGCCCATTGTTACTTTTAATTAATTATTTTGCTTAATTTTATGGATATAGTATTTGATAGAGTCATACGCAATTCTCTATAATGAATTAAAATAAAAAAAAAAACTTGAGAGGTGACAAGGGACACCCGGATGGAACGAAGTTCCTTTCGATTAATTAGTGAAGCAATTGTAATAAAATTTTATTTTTTTTAGGGTATACACGAAGAAAATTTTATAGTAGAGTTTATTATCCAGTTATGTTAAAATCTATTAACTGAATTCGATAGTAGTAAATATTATTTAAATAATTAAGTAAACCATCTGAATTGTAGTATTTACCATCCTGATGGTTACTACTATTATTATGATGGTAATCAGTAATAGTAACTGTTAATATTTTAATTAGTTACTACTATTATCAAAATCGTAATTCCTAATATAACCTGATGGTTGCAGTTACCGTCAGTAATAATAATAACTACTATCTAAGCTAGTAAAAAATATTTAAAAAATTAAGAATCTACGTTACCGTGGATGCATTTCTGAATAAACTAAAAGCAGCTGTAGTGCTGCAGTGTAGTGCACAAAAAATCGGGATTGAATTCGGATTGAAATTATATTTAAATTTTTATTTGTCTAAAACAAGTTTCAACGCCAAATTTTTCAAAAAAAATTTGATATTTCCAAAAAAATCAAAATTTTCAATAAAATTCAGATAAAAAAAAAAATTAAAATTTCAAAAAAAAAAATTTAATCTTCAAAAAAATCAAATTTTCAAAAAAAAATTTTGAAGGGAATTTAGAATATTTTTTAATTTCAAAGAAAAAAAATGTACATTAGCTAAAATATGGATGTAAATAAAGGATTTAATTAAGTAAATTTATATTATTTTTTCTTTCAGA
The DNA here is from genome assembly GCF_020080835.1 of Cotesia glomerata. Lineage (NCBI taxonomy): Eukaryota > Metazoa > Arthropoda > Insecta > Hymenoptera > Braconidae > Cotesia > Cotesia glomerata. Next base: position 16,290,115 of record NC_058164.1, read on the forward strand.
ATTTTTACAATCTGAGATGGTTACAGTTACCATCTTCGATTGTAACAGTTATAGTTTATAATATTTACAATTATAATTTTCGATAGTAATCGTTACCATCATTAATAGTAACTACTAGAAATTTGAATAGCGCTCTACGCGCGCACCTAAATTTTAACTAATATAGGGATGGTAAAATCGATTCCGATTCTACCCGAGAATCGATTCTGTGGTAAAAAAACTCGATTATTTAGACTCGATTTCCAGTTATCAGAATCGATCTAGAATCGATTCTTAGTGATCGAGTCTATAATTTATTTTAATGCCGGAGTAATAACACTATAGCATCAATATATTAAATAAAAAATGGCCCAAAGTAATTTTATATTTCATTATGAAAATATTTTAAATTTAGCGCTCTCTGTGCGTTCGCATTCAATCGGATTTCGTTCAATTCAAATATTTGAGAAAATTTTTATTTTCATTTATATATGATTTTAATATGGTATTGAGATCTTGTCTGTATAGGTGAAATTTTGAAAAAAGAAATTAAGTCATCGAAAACTCTTGTGATTACCTGCGAAAATAATCTTACAGATCATCAACCATCTTCAGGTAGTAATGATCTGTGGGATTTTTTAGACGACGCTGTGCAACACAACATTCAAGTCGCTGACAGTGATGAAGCAGGCGGTCTGCCTATCGAACTTATGCAGTTTATTAATCGATCTACAGTAGACTGGAAAATGAATCCTAACCTGATTGTAACTTGGAAATCGCTCGAATCTGATTACCCTTATTTGTCGACTGTAGCTATAAAATACTTAAGTGTGGTTGCAACATCAACACCGTGTGAACGCTTATTTTCACACTCAGGGTTGATTGCAAATCAGCTCAGAAGTACATTATCACCCAATCATTTGAATATGTTGGTTATCTTAAAATCTATCTTACAAATTCGTGGTTATCATAATAATATTTAATTAACTATTTGAGTAAAATACTAACTTTATTGTTTTCAAATGTTACTTTTTTAATAAAATGCAATAATATTTTTTAAATTTGAATTTTATTGTACCTTTTACCTTATTATGCTAGTTTTATTTTTTAAAATTAAAAAAATTTATGAAATTTTAATTGAAAAAAAAATTTTACTCAGAATCGATTATTTAAAAGAATCGATTCTTGAAATTGATTAATCGAATCTGAGAATCGAAATTTCTGAAAAAAGAATCGGAATCGAGAATCGATCCTTCAGCTTATGTTTCCATCCCTAAACCAATAATGAATCGTGGCCTGTTTTTTGCGAGTTTCGACCGTTGACTAACTTCAAGACTCTCATGTATTTTAATTTAAAGGTGCAATTTCATGCTGACGCTTGACACTTGACTATGGAGGTATGGAGGGTAGAGGTATCTCTACCCTCCATACACTTGACGCTGGCTTAGTGTCAAATAAGGTTAAATGGTATATAATTTTAACTGGAGCGCCATCTTAAATTAACGCAGCGTCAAAACTAAACATTGTTAAGTTTGTAAGAATCCGCGTCAAGCGTCAGCATGAAATTGCACCTTAAAGGATTACAATTGTCAATGATACCACCTATTATTTTGTTACTAATTAATTTTATTACCATATTAGATAGTGTTATGCTTCCATCTAGTGGATGTTATTTTTATTTATTGAAAACCTTACTGTAGTTCTTTCGCCCGGGAGTATTAAAATACTCGGTTTCAGCGCGGGAAGGGAATCATTTTAAATAAAAGAATTCTATTTAGACGTTATTTAATTTTGATCAAAATTATTTAGTTGGTTTCAATTTATTATTCAAGTTGACAAAATATTAAAAAGCTTCAAAATATAAAATTGAGGTTTACAATGACGTGATCTTAGCGATCTAAGCTCTCGGTGAGAAGTGTCGTTACATAGTTTTTCTGAAGAGCTTCAAACTCCGTTCTTCTCCCACCATAACTTCCATACATACATCCACTCTAAGGAATACATAAGCACACACATTTTCTACTACATATAAATGATCCTTATATATTAACATGTATTTTCTCTATATCTATATATATTTATTTCAGCCTATCGGCCTGAAAGTTAGACTTCACTAATATACACTTTTAGCAATACAGTCATTATGTTTATTTAACTATTTTTATTAATTTAACAGACCCTTTTTAAAATCTATTTATAATAAAAATGAACTTATAATTAACTTGAAATTAAATTACAATAAAAATTATAATAAACTATAACATGAAAATATATATATTATATTGTTTATAATATGTTGGATTAATGTTTGAGTTTGACTAATTAATAACTTGAATTAAATATTATTTCTATTATTTTACAATCGGATTTTCTAATAAAATTATAAGTCGGTTTAATTATTATCATGTATAAAAGAATAGACATTATTATTTAATTATAAATTAAATAATAATTAAATAATGATTTAATAGTAAATTAATGGTAAATTAATTAAATAATAATTATTAATTATAAATTAAATACAAGATAATAATTATTAATTATTTTTACTCAATTTTGCTTAACTACAATATTATATAAAGTTAGATTTTAACAGTAAATGTTATTTAACAATATTATTTTTGTTTAGTTACATATGGTTTTTTATTATTCTTTGTTACTTTTAGAACAAGGGTTTATTGAATTTCACACGTGTCTTTTACGACTTTTCCTCATAGGGTTTTAAGTTCCATGTGGCGAGAAATAGTCCTTGAATTATTCAAGTACTTTTTATGGGTTCTGAGAATTCGGTTACAATGTCTTTTTGTACCGAAATATGTTTTTTTATTTTATTTTATTTTCTTTTGTAAATAAAACAGAGTTAACTAAAAGATGTTTATTACAACTGGTAAGAGTAAAAGCATGAAATAAATGATTTGAATATTTACTTCGAATATAAAATTTAACTAATTTTAATCATTTAATATTTATTAATTTGAATATTTCATTTGAATTCGCGCTCTCATAATAGATAGCGCTTTAATAACATGTAGCGTCACCTGCTGGATGCACTAGGTGCATTACAATAGTAGAAGTTACTATTTTTGTATAGTACAATGAGAGACTATAATTTATGCCTGCTTGTGTTGCTTTGGTATCGATGAAAGTTTGGATTTATGAAAATTTGTCCAAATAAATATGAAAGTTTGTAAAAATGCTGATGAGTATAAATGAATAAAAGCACAGAAAAATTTACGTATAATTGTATATAAATACAAATGATTCTATGTAAATTAGATCATCTGTGCAATTTTACAGTTGTACACATGACCAACTGAACAAATAAAATTCCCTATTTTTAAAAATATGTACAACTAATAATATGTTTATTTGATTCTAATTCCAAAAGTATAAATGGAAAAATGAACATTACTATAAATGAAAATTTATAAATTTACTAGCTAATAAAAAATATCATTTGAATAAATGATTAATAATACAAGAGTATAAAAAAATTAATGATACATTCACTTAATGAACTTATGTATTCAAAAATATAGATCCGGATGTAAAAAAACTATGATAATTATTTGAACAAAAGAAATTGCAGATAAATAATCGTAATGAATAAATGCAGAAATGATTTTATGAATAAACGACATTATGATCATTAGTATTTTTAAGGTTGTGTATAAATAAACATTTTTAAACATGATGATCGGTACAAATGAAAGCTGTCCGAATGGATATTTGAATAAATGAAATTCTATCCAAATAAATCAAGAAAAATGAACATCTGCATTAAAGTTAATTTGTAAAAATGAATATTTGTCCAGAAGTTAAACTGTCAAAATGAATATCGGTTAAAAAAAAAGATTTCCACGATATCTCTAATAATTTTATTAGCATAATAGTTCATATATTGTAATAGATTTTACGTTTAGACAATGAGTTGTAAAAGTTGTATGAATATTTGTTTTACTTTAAATAAACTTATAATAAAAAAAGTAATGAAAGTTATAAAAGTGACTGCTACTATTTCTAAATCTAAAATATTGACAGTATAAAATTACTAGAGGGAGATCATGGAAATCTTCTTTTTAACTAATATTAATTTTAACAGTTTAACTTTTGGAAAAATATTCATTTTTACAGTGTAACTTCTGGACAAATATTCATTTTTACAGATTAACTTTAATGCAGATGTTTATTTTTCTCGATTTATTTGGATAGAATTTCATTTATTCAAATATCCATTCGGACAGCTTTCATTTGTGCCGATCATCATGTTTAAAAATGTTTATTTATACACAACCTTAAAAATACTAATGATCATAATGTCGTTTATTCATAAAATCATTTCTACATTTATTCATTACGATTATTTATCCGCAATTTCTTTTGTTCAAATAATTATCATAGTTATTTTACATCCGGATCTATATTTTTGAATACATAAGTTCATTAAGTGAATGTATCATTAATTTTTCTATATTCTTGTATTATTAATCATTTATTCAAATGATATTTTTTATTAGCTAGTAAATTTATAAATTTTCATTTATAGTAATGTTCATTTTTCCATTTATACTTTTGGAATTAGAATCAAATAAACATATTATTAGTTGTACATATTTTTAAAAATAGGGAATTTTATTTGTTCAGTTGATCATGTGTACAACTGTAAAATTGCACAGATGATCTAATTTACATAGAATCATTTGTATTTATATACAATTATACGTAAATTTTTCTATGCTTTTATTCATTTATACTCATCAGCATTTTTACAAACTTTCATATTTATTTGGACAAATTTTCATAAATCCAAACTTTCATCGATACCAAAGCAACACAAGCAGGCATAAATTATTGTCTCTCATTGTAGGTAGTATAATTAATTTTTCTCCGTTTAATAATATTTTTTTTTGTTATTAACAAATATAATGTAATATAAACTTAATCAGTAGGCTCAATTTAAGTAATAATTGGCTTGTGGTAACTGAAGTAGGAAACATATGTTTGGGATTCTATTTTATCAACAGACTCGATAGAGTCTGGCGCCACGTTCCGTTTTCAAGCCAGACTACCGACTATGTATATATCTTAAGCAGAACGGTTTTTTGAAATTACAAATTTTTTTTCAAATTTATTTTGATTTTTTTTATATTATATTTTATAATAGTAGTTCATGCTTTTTATGACGCGTATTACTTGATTATTATCAATTATCTTTATAATTTCTATTTAAAATTAATAAAAATAATCAGCACAAACTATAGCGACCCAGATTTTTAGATTTTAACTTTTTTTTTATGTAAAAAGCGGACGGCCAGAGACTAAATAATATAAGGATGCATGCTAATCTTATAATAGATGGGAAACTACAGTGAAAAAAAGATATTTGACAACTTGCAATTACACACGCCAGGCAGCGCAAGAATAACTTTAACATGAACTATAGCTTAAAGGGGATAGTTTGCCACCGGAAATGTATTAAATTAAAATTGTCAATTTTTGTTATAATTACAAAAAATACTGAAATCCGAACAAAAACAGTTTCACTGTAACAAAATAGCGACAAGTCCACGTTCATAAGACGATTAAGAAAAAAAAATTTTATTTTTTTACAAAAACATAGAAAATAAAAAATTAAAAAATCCAAGTAACCGATATGATTATATATGATTTTCGGAAATTAAAAAAAATTTTGTTGTAAATTTAAAAATTAAAAGAAACTATTTTGGAACGGATTTGGTGTGCGTCATTGTGTACTTCAATTCTTTTTAAAAGTCCTAGTAGATAGATTTTACGAATTTCATAAAAAGTGAAATATTTTGTAACCACGCACACTAAATACGTTCCAAAATTGTTTCTTTTAATTTTTAAATTTACAACAAAATTTTTTTTAATTTCCGAAAATCATATATAATCATATCGGTTACTTGGATTTTTTAATTTTTTATTTTATATCTTTTTGTAAAGAAATAAAATTTTTTTTTCTTAATAGTCTTATGAACGTGGACTTGGCGCGATTTTTTTACAGTGAAACTGTTTTTGTTCGGATTTAAATGTCTTGAAAAAACTGCATCAATGGTAGTATTATATTTTGTTGTTGATTCTGCTGGATTATTTTTTATTCTTAAATCAAATTCTTCCTCTAGAAACTGTAGCAATGGTTTTGATTTTTCATTACCGAAGTTGATGTTAAAATCACCGGCCAAAATGAGTGGAAGTTTAATCTAAATTTTTTGTTGTATCTGCAAAGCTAAATAACTGGCTTGCTTTCTATAAGATTGATTGATTGATAACTTTATTTATGCCAAGGCACAGGCCAAATGGCAATTTAAATACAAAATATTTTCATCTTAAAAATTAATAATATTAAATGTAAATGTAAGTACATAATTCTTATCCTAAATTTTAGAATAATATTGCAAAAATAATATTTTAAATTTACTTTCTTTCAAAAACTTTTAAACATTTTAAACTTTTTTAAACTGATTCGACTATTGTCTCAATTTAAATCCTTTAATTAGTATAAAAAGTACTGTAATCAACAAATTTAATTTATCAATTGTTTAATTTATCAACTGTCTAAATTTATCAAATAGTCAAAAACTTTATTTTTGAAGACTTCACTGCTACTCGAATTTACAATTTCATCAGGTAATTCTTTCCACAAACGAATCACGGAGATCAAGAAGGAGTGCTCCATATAGGTGGTAGCAAAATGAGGTAGTTTGAAGGCAGTATGTTTTTTAGCTGCTAGCCTATTTGAACGTCTAATATCAATGTCTTCAGTGAATAGCTCTCGTAAGTACTTAGGCTTTTCAACTTGAAGTAGTTTGTGAAAATAACAGCTCATGTAATACATTCGGCGATACTTCACAAAAAACCATCCCAGTTCACGTCTGAAAGGTGAAATATGCTCATCTTTTTTTAGATTAAAGATAAATCTGATAGAGCAGTTAATCGCACACTGTAGCTTTAAATTGTTATCAGGAGTTGAGTCTACCAATACAACGGAACAATAGTCAACTAGTGGTAGGATGGTTGCTGATACTAGTAATTTTCTTATAGGAGTTGAAAAGATGTTTTTCCTAACTTTGAGACAATGCAGAGCTGAGTTCACTTTACTAACTATCTGAGTGACGTGGTAGTTCCATGACAGATTTCTACTTAGCTGAATATCTAAGCACTTGGTAAAGTTAACGTAGGGTATTATGATACCATTTACTACTATTGGTGGCAGATCCAAGTCCTCAAGCTTTTTCAACTTACTATTAGAGCCCAAGATCATAGCCTTTGTTTTATTTAAGTTGATTTCTAATCCATGGTCTCTTGCCCAGTCAGCGACTGATTGTGGATCTGAGTTGACCCTCCAGACAGCATCATGTAACTGATAGAAAAATAAGTGAGAGTATATATATTTGTCATCAGCAAACAGTCCATGCTTGCAATATACCAGTCGCTGAGCCACAGAATTCATGACTATTAGAAACAGGATTAGACCCAGAACAGACCCCTGTGGAACACCGGATGAAGTTTTAAGTAGTTGAATTGGAGTCCCAAGATCGTTCAATATTGATTGAGATCGACCCGACAGGTAAGAGAAAAACCAACTTATTGTTTCCATTGAGAAACCAAGCTTAAATAGCGCAATCAGTATATTTTGGGGATCAACATGGTCGAAAGCTTTGCTCAAGTCAAACAATACTAATATAGTAAGCTTGCTATTGTCCATTGCCTGTCGAATATCATCAGTAAGTCTCAATAACGCTGTTTGCGTACTGTGATGTTTCCTAAATCCAGACTGAAAAGAATCAAATAGCTCATTATCTTCCAAATATGCTGTCACCTGATTAGCAATAATTCTTTCAAAGACTTTAGCCAAATGCGACAAATTTGCAACTGGTCGAGTGTCTGACGGAGACCTTGGTGGTGTGATCTTATTTAAAGGTATTATGTAAATAATCTTCCAAATATCAGGAAAAATACCAGTGTCGAGAGATCTATTAAATAAAATTGTGAGAAAGAGAGAGATTTGCGAAAAATGATCCCTCAACCACCTCAAGTCAATACCATCAGGACTTTTACCTTTCGATTTGGTTAGCGTGAGATGCAGTGCCTTTGTTACATTAACAATGTCGATTTTGGTCCAGTTAAATGCACATTCAACCACTTTATCATGCTCTCTCGGCAAAGAATCAATGAAGTTGGCGTCACAAGACTGATGCTTCCTTACTATATTTGCAAAATATTCATTTAGTTCACAAGCATCAAAGAAATTCAGCGGTGATGAAGGATTTGATTTAATTAATCCAAAGTGTTTAAGTTTGCTCCATACAGTTGAACCATGAGGTAGATTTGAGAGAGCAGATTTTAAATATTCTTCACGAGCATGATTCAATTCAGATTTCAGTTCTTTTCTTTTTAATTTGAAAAGAGCAAGCAAGTTTGGATCCCCGTTTCTTCTGGCTTTTTTATAAATTTCATCACGTTCCTTACACTTCACTTTCAAATCTTTAGTAAACCAAGGATTATTCACACGCATAACCTTTTTTGTATTTATAGGTGCAAACAAGTCCAGACAAGTTAAAACCTCAATTTTAAAAATATTCAGTAATTCATCAGGATTTGAATTCTCAAGCACAGTACTATCAATTTTTAAAGAGTTCATAAGTGAAGTTGATAGGGCCAGATGATCACAATTTTTTAAGTTTCCATAGGAGATTATCTTCAGCGGTGATTTTAAATTATTCAGTTTGTATTGACATAACAGATAATCATAACCATCAATAAATGGACACTGAGATTTGGTAAACAAGCCTAATTTAGTTTCATCATCAAGCAAAATGACATCTAGCCATGAGTCACATTTGTTTTTATGAAAAGTCGCACCATAGGGTACACAATACAGTGATGACTCTGTTATGAAATTTTTTAAGTGATTTGCAGTATAGCTATCCTCTAACAAGTTGCAGTTTAAATCACCAGCTATGATAATGTTGTTAAAATTTGAAGAAAGTTTAGAGAATATGTCAAAAAATTCATTGAGAAAAAGTCCTTTAGGTCTTCGATAGACGCATGATAATAAAAGGTGAGACCCTGAGGTTAAGGTTACGTCGACAACCATAAATTCCGGCTGATTTAGATGATCAGAAGTTGAGATGTGAAGTACTTTGGCTTTTAAAGATCTATGTATAAGACATGCTATACGGGAATATGTCATTGTCCCAGCTGAGCAATGTCCCAATTGATCAATGTCCCATTTTTTATTGTCCCAGTCAGCGAAAATCAAACTAGCGGTCTCTGGTAATTAAAAAAATAACTATAAAAATTTAATTTTCGTTACCGGAGAAATTTTTTTTACAGATGGCGCTGATTTGCGGATAAATGAAAATATTGAAATAAATATATCTGAGTGATTTTCTTCATAGCTTTTGACTTTTAATACTGGTGCTTGAAACTTTTAGAGGTATCCACAGTACACTGGTACTTTGGACGAACTTCGAATGTTTATTCCAGGTCTTTCCCTCCATAGGTTTTTATTGTAATTACTACCAGTGGATTTTTTAATCAACCCTAAATGCACCGACGACCTTTTCGCATTGATACCTCTACACCAGGTCCTTGCCTCCATGGGTTTTTGTTTTAAATACTACCGGTGGATTTCTTAATCAACCCTAAATGTACCAACGACCTTAACGAGTTAATACGTTAACTCGAGGTGCTTACCTTCATAGGTTTTTATTTTAAATACTACTAGTGGCTTTCTTAATCAACCCCAAATGTACCAACGACCTTACTGAATTGATACCTCCACTCCAGATCTTTGCCTCCATAGGTTTTTATTTTTAATACTACAGGTGGATTTCTTAATCAACCCTAAATGTACCAATGACCTTACCGAATTGATACCTCCATTCTAGGTCTTTGCCTCTATAGGTTTTTATTTTAAATACTACAGGTGGATTTTTTAATCAACCCTAAATGTACCAACGACCTTACCGAATTGATACCTCCATTTCAGGTCTTTGTTTCCATAGGTTTTTATTTTTAATACTACAGGTGGATTTTTTAATCAACCCTAAATCTACCAATGACCTTACCAAATTGATACCTCCACTCCAGGTCTTTGCCTCCATAGGTTTTTATTTTAAATACTACAGGTGGATTTCTTAATCAACCCTAAATGTACCAACGACCTTACCGAGTTAATACGTTAACTCCAGGTGCTTACCTTCATAGGTTTTTATTTTAAATACTACTAGTGGCTTTCTTAATCAACCCCAAATGTACCAACGACCTTACTGAATTGATACCTCTACTCCAGATCTTTGCCTCCATAGGTTTTTATTATAAATACTACAGTTGGATTTATTAATCAACCCTAAATGTACCAACGACCTTACCGAATTGATATCTCCATTCCAGGTCTTTGCCTCCATAGGTTTTTATTATAAATACTACAGTTGGATTTATTAATCAACCCTAAATGTACCAACGACCTTACCGAATTGATATCTCCATTCCAGGTCTTTGCCTCCATAGGTTTTTATTTTAAATACTACAGGTGGATTTCTTAATCAACCCCAAATGTACCAACGACCTTACTGAATTGATACCTCCACTCCAGATCTTTGCCTCCATAGGTTTTTATTTTTAATACTACAGGTGGATTTCTTAATCAACCCTAAATGTACCAATGACCTTACCGAATTGATACCTCCATTCCAGGTCTTTGCCTCCATAGGTTTTTATTTTAAATACTACAGGTGGATTTTTTAATCAACCCTAAATCTACCAATGACCTTACTAAATTGATACCTCCACTCCAGGTCTTTGTCTCCATAGGTTTTGATTTTTAATACTACAGGTGGATTTCTTAATCAACCCTAAATGTACCAATGACCTTACCGAATTGATACCTCCATTCCAGGTCTTTGCCTCCATAGGTTTTTATTTTAAATACTACAGGTGGATTTCTCAATCAACCCTAAATCTACCAGTGACCTTACCAAATTGATACCTCCACTCCAGGTCTTTGCCTCCATAGGTTTTTATTTTAAATACTACAGGTGGATTTCTTAATCAACCTTAAATCTACCAATGACCTTACCTAATTGATACCTTCACTCCAGGTCTTAGTCGCCATAGGTTTTTATTTTAAATACTACTGGTGGTTTTCTTAATCGACCCTCATATATATATATATATATATATATATATATATATATATATATATATATATATTTATTTATTTATTTACCGAAGTCAAGTTTGAAGATACTATATTTATCATATGTGTCGTCTTAAAATTATTTAGATATGCCAATATTCGAAAAGTTTCAAAATTATAAAAACTTATATTTCTCACTTTCTAACTCGAATAACTTTGGAATGGTAAAACTTATTGAATCTCTGATAGTTGAATCTTAAAGCTCTTTAAATAAGCTTCAATTTGAGTACCATATCATATGTGTAGTCTTAAAAGTAAGTCCTATTCCGCTATGCTAAATATGAAATTTGCTGTTGCACTCATTTTTATTTATAATGAAATCTACTTCCATTTCGGCTGTCGAATGGCACTTTTTTTAAATACTACCGGTGATTTTGTTAACCAACCGTAAATGCACTAATGAAACTGATACGTTTACTCCATGTGTCTATTTTGATAGGTTCCCATTTTAAATAATATAGATTAATTTCTTAATGAACTCCAAATATATTGACGACTTGACCGAGTTCATACGTCTACTTCAAGTGTTTCTGATACTTCATCCTATTAATTATTATGTTTATAGTAAGTTTTAGTTTAAATTTATTGAAGTTAAGATGTTGAAAATTCAGGATTACATTACGTATATTGTTTTCATTTTGTTTTTTCCCTGCAGGTTTATATTTGGAATTTTACTTTTTATGTAAGTGGCAGAGTTAGCCGAGCGGCACACGTTTGATTTGGGCGATCACCCAGGTAAGCAGCATTGAGCGTGGTCGCACATCCAAGTAATAACCACGCTTAATGCTGCTTACCTGGGTGATCGCCCAAATCAAACGTGTGCCGCTCGGCTAACTCTGCCACTTACATAAAAGTAAAATTCCAAATATAAACCTGCAGGGAAAAAACAAAATGAAAACAATATACGTAATGTAATCCTGAATTTTCAACATCTTAACTTCAATAAATTTAAACTAAAACTTACTATAAACATAATAATTAATAGGATGAAGTATCAGAAACACTTGAAGTAGACGTATGAACTCGGTCAAGTCGTCAATATATTTGGAGTTCATTAAGAAATTAATCTATATTATTTAAAATGGGAACCTATCAAAATAGACACATGGAGTAAACGTATCAGTTTCATTAGTGCATTTACGGTTGGTTAACAAAATCACCGGTAGTATTTAAAAAAAGTGCCATTCGACAGCCGAAATGGAAGTAGATTTCATTATAAATAAAAATGAGTGCAACAGCAAATTTCATATTTAGCATAGCGGAATAGGACTTACTTTTAAGACTACACATATGATATGGTACTCAAATTGAAGCTTATTTAAAGAGCTTTAAGATTCAACTATCAGAGATTCAATAAGTTTTACCATTCCAAAGTTATTCGAGTTAGAAAGTGAGAAATATAAGTTTTTATAATTTTGAAACTTTTCGAATATTGGCATATCTAAATAATTTTAAGACGACACATATGATATATATAGTATCTTCAAACTTGACTTCGGTAAATAAATAAATAAATATATATATATATATATATATATATATATATATATATATATATATATATATATATGAGGGTCGATTAAGAAAACCACCAGTAGTATTTAAAATAAAACCTATGGCGACTAAGACCTGGAGTGGAGGTATCAATTAGGTAAGGTCATTGGTAGATTTAGGGTTGATTAAGAAATCCACCTGTAGTATTTAAAATAAAACCTATGGAGGCAAAGACCTGGAGTGGAGGTATCAATTTGGTAAGGTCACTGGTAGATTTAGGGTTGATTGAGAAATCTACCTGTAGTATTTAAAATAAAAACCTATGGAGGCAAAGACCTGGAATGGAGGTATCAATTCGGTAAGGTCATTGGTACATTTAGGGTTGATTAAGAAATCCACCTGTAGTATTAAAAATCAAAACCTATGGAGACAAAGACCTGGAGTGGAGGTATCAATTTAGTAAGGTCATTGGTAGATTTAGGGTTGATTACAAATCCACCTGTAGTATTTAAAATAAAAACCTATGGAGGCAAAGACCTGGAATGGAGGTATCAATTCGGTAAGGTCATTGGTACATTTAGGGTTGATTAAGAAATCCACCTGTAGTATTAATAATAAAAACCTATGGAAACAAAGACCTGGAGTGGAGGTATCAATTTGGTAAGATCATTGGTAGATTTAGGGTTGATTAAAAAATCTACCTGTAGTATTTAAAATAAAAACCTATGGAGGCAAAGACCTGGAATGGAGATATCAATTCGGTAAGGTCGTTGGTACATTTAGGGTTGATTAATAAATCCAACTGTAGTATTTATAATAAAAACCTATGGAGGCAAAGATCTGGAGTAGAGGTATCAATTCAGTAAGGTCGTTGGTACATTTGGGGTTGATTAAGAAAGCCACTAGTAGTATTTAAAATAAAAACCTATGAAGGTAAGCACCTGGAGTTAACGTATTAACTCGGTAAGGTCGTTGGTACATTTAGGGTTGATTAAGAAATCCACCTGTAGTATTTAAAATAAAAACCTATGGAGACAAAGACCTGGAGTGGAGGTATCAATTAGGTAAGGTCATTGGTAGATTTAGGGTTGATTAAAAAATCTACCTGTAATATTTAAAATAAAAACCTATGGAGGCAAAGACCTGAAATGGAGGTATCAATTCGGTAAGGTCGTTGGTACATTTAGGGTTGATTAAGAAATCCACCTGTAGTATTTAGAATAAAAACCTATGGAGGCAAAGACCTGGAGTGGAGGTATCAATTTGGTAAGATCATTGGTACATTTAGGGTTGATTAACAAATCCACCTGTAGTATTAAAAATAAAAACCTATGGAAACAAAGACCTGGAGTGGAGGTATCAATTTAGTTAGGTCATTGGTAGATTTAGGGTTGATTAAAAAATCCACCTGTAGTATTTAAAATAAAAACCTATGGAGGCAAAGACCTGGAATGGAGGTATCAATTCGGTAAGGTCATTGGTACATTTAGGGTTGATTAAGAAATCCACCTGTAGTATTAAAAATAAAAACCTATGGAGACAAAGACCTGGAGTGGAGGTATCAATTTGGTAAGATCATTGGTAGATTTAGGGTTGATTAAAAAATCCACCTGTAGTATTTAAAATAAAAACCTATGGAGGCAAAGACCTGGAATGGAGATATCAATTCGGTAAGGTCGTTGGTACATTTAGGGTTGATTAAGAAATCCACCTGTAGTATTTATAATAAAAACCTATGGAGGCAAAGATCTGGAGTGGAGGTATCAATTCAGTAAGGTCGTTGGTACATTTGGGGTTGATTAAGAAAGCCACTAGTAGTATTTAAAATAAAAACCTATGAAGGTAAGCACCTCGAGTTAACGTATTAACTCGGTAAGGTCGTTGGTACATTTAGGGTTGATTAAGAAATCCACCGGTAGTATTTAAAACAAAAACCCATGGAGGCAAGGACCTGGTGTAGAGGTATCAATTCGAAAAGGTCGTCGGTGCATTTAGGGTTGATTAAAAAATCCACTGGTAGTAATTACAATAAAAACCTATGGAGGGAAAGACCTGGAATAAACATTCGAAGTTCGTCCAAAGTACCAGTGTACTGTGGATACCTCTAAAAGTTTCAAGCACCAGTATTAAAAGTCAAAAGCTATGAAGAAAATCACTCAGATATATTTATTTCAATATTTTCATTTTTCCGCAAATCAGCGCCATCTGTAAAAAAAATTTCTCCGATAACGAAAATTAAATTTTTATAGTTATTTTTTTAATTACCAGAGGCCGCTAGTTTGATTTTCGCTGACTGGGACAGTAAAAAATGGGACATTGATCAACTGGGACAATGACATATTCCCTGCTATACCATCTCCTTGAATGTAACGATCGGTATCTGTATGTTTTAAGATTCGATCTCTTCGTATGATGAAGTAATCATCAAGTGAGAAAATATTGTTATCAATTGAAGGTTTTAACCAAGTCTCTACAAGTACAATAATGTCAGGTTTTGTATTATCAACTGAATCAAGAAACTCAGCAGTATGACCAGTAACACTATTTATATTTAGGCTTAGTACTTTCAGGGATGAGGTATTTACAGTTGAGATACTAGATGAATCCGTTGAATGTTAAAGAAGTTTAGTGAGATCAGAAACAGAGTTAATTTTAAATTTTTCAGAGCCATCGTCTCTTTTAACAAAGATCTGCCCGCTTGTCACCCAAACATACTTAAAATTTTTTAATTTAGCTTTCTCCTTGGTTTGTAGTAGCAATTTATGTGTCTCTGGCAGTAAAAACTCATTGACGTAAATAGCACCTCTAAAATTCTGCTCAACACAAGCCGGGAACACAGTTTTGGCCAATAGATTTTTTGACTTTCGTTTCGAGCTAATAATGAAGTCACGTACTCGAGAAGACTTCAAATCAACAATAAAGGAATGATACCTAGTCTTATCTTGTCTAGGACCATTTTTATTTTCAAATTTACGAATACTCAAAATATCACTGACCAGATTTGGCAGATCTAGAGCATTTAAAACAGCCGATGAAATCTCTGAAGGCAGCAATCTATTAGCCACCGAATCGGGAATACCCGAAATTACTAACTCCGTTGTACATCCTAGTGTAGGTATTGCAGAAGAAGTTGCTTTGCTTTCAGAGCTAACTGATTTGCTCAGATCTATCAGTTTAGTATGCATAATATTCATATCAGTTTTATTGACTTCTTTTAATTTTTCGATAAAATTTTTCGATAAAATTGCATAACCAAGAGATTGAAAGAAAAATTACTGTTAGGTGACCAGACAATTTAAATGCCAAATTACAAATTGCCAGTCAGAAACAAGATCAATAACCAGTTATTTATTGTATCACATATACCTTCTCAGTACACACGCTATTGGTACTTTGTAAATTCTCAAGCCGTAACAATTTGATGCTCAGACAATTTGAAAAAACTGACAAGTTGTCACTGATATAAAACTGGGGCAGCGGTCACAGGAGCTGTTGGTAGTTTCGGGTCTACATAAATATTTTTTACCAAGATTAAAAGCAAAATCTTGGTGTATTTTTTAGATTACAGGACAATCGAACGCAAATAACTTTACAACTTCCTGGAGCAGCGGTCACAGGAGCTGTTGGTAGTTCCGGGTCTTCGAAAATATTTTTTACTAAGATTAAAAGCAAAATCTTGGTGTGTTTTAAAAATAACAGGACAATTGATCGCAAATAACTTTATAACTTCCTGGAGCAGCGGTCACAGGAAAATTAATTAGTTTTTAGCTATCTTTTGTATTTTAAATTTCTTAGTACTTATTTTGTATGATTACTATGTTTTTAATCGTCTTTGTTATGAATTGTAAAAATTTATATTTGTAAATATTTAGAGATGTCCAAAATTAAAGATATCTAAATTTACTGGTCTATATTTAGAGATGGATATTTTTTAAGTTTACGAATAATTAAAATTGTCAATTTTTTTATATTTCTAAATTTTTAATTGTCTTTTTATTGACTTGTCTAAATTTATTCTTCTCCATTTTTTTAAATATCTGTCATTTCACTTGTTTGTTTTATGATTTGTCTAATTTCATAGATATCTTATTTTAAAATTTTATAATTTTATGCTTATCGTTTTTAAAATAATTCCAATTTTTTTGGTAACTAAATTTTTACATTACTGCCTTTATTATTATCGAAATTTTGAATTATCCTTATTTAGACAAATAATTTTTTTATTATTTCTAATATAATATTTATATAAATTTTTTACTTAGTGATTTCTTTATTTAGAGTTGACCAAATTTTGATGTTTCCATTTTCCGTAAAATTCTTGACCGGTGCGAATCATTGAAAGGCATTATATATAACGTATCAAAAATAAGTTTATCATAAATATAATATAAAAATTGATTTTATAATATATTTTGATAGTTTTAATTTATTTATTTAACCGAAACTCATTATAACATCACAGTTATTTAAATAATAAAATAAGTAATGATTTTAACATTAGGCAGGAGCAGTCATGTCAGACTAAGTCAATCAGACAAGTCTGATCAGACATGAACAGGCATGGTCAGGTCTGATCATTTTTTCCTGGGATTGCATAGTCAGAGATGTGATAAAAATTTATTCTTTGACGAAAAAAATTTTTTTGGTCATCACAAAATGTGCAAAATTATTTCTATCATTACGTTTAAATAATTTTGAAATAAAAAATTTGTTACATTTCCTATGGGATGTTTTTTGATCTGCTCTGCTCCTGCCTAATATTAAAATCATTACTTATTTTATTATTTAAATAAATGTGATGTTATAATGAGTTTCGGTTAAATAAATAAATTAGGACTATCAAAATATATTATAAAATCAATTTTTATATTATATTTATGATAAACTTATTTTTGATACGTTATGTACTTCATAGAATTGTTGTCACATAAGATAGCAGCACAGCAGGCGGGAACTTCAAGACGCACGGATATCACCAAAGTTAAACAACATTGAGCGTGGTTAGTAATTGGATGGGTGACTGCTGGTGTTACAGCCGTACAATTATATGTAATGATTTTTTTTTTTATTTCAATTCATTATAGAGAATTGCGTATGACTCTATCAAATACTATATCCATAAAATTAAGCAAAATAATTAATTAAAAGTAACAATGGGCTTTCAGACCTGACCATGTTCTGATTAAGCCTGATCAGGTCAATTCATGCCTGATCAGGCCTGAAGACTCATGCCTGTTCATGTCTGATCATTTTTTCCCGGGAAGTATTAAAAATATAACTTCCTGCCGTCGGTTGATCAGCAAGTACGTTTTATTTGAACGTTATTTTACTGTGGTATTTGTGTATAGAAGAATCTTCTGTCTAGTATGGGAAAGTAAAGAATGTTAATGCAGGTGAACACAAGACAAATAGCAATAAAAATACATATACGTATAGGAAGTTGAATGTTCTTCGAAAATGCTTTCTCATTAATTTTGTAATTTTTTTCACATGGTAAAATACGTTAGGGTGCGTTGTTTTTTAGAAATAAAAATTTTTTATTTATTGTTTAAATAACACAGAAAATATTTATTTTCAAACTTTGGAATATTAAACCTTCTAACCGGATAAATTTGTAACTTTGCTAGTTTTAAGTATAAAGATTTAAAACTTGAGATACGTTCCCTCATGTTTAACGTTTTTTTTTTCTATTTTTCACAATTTTATAAAGTAAGTGATATATTTCTGAAGGAGACGCGAGTCAAAATTTTTTCTTAAATAAAATTTTGAGAGATAAAAATTGCTTTAACACTTATGTACATTATATTGCTTGTACACGTTAAAGGTGGCCTGTATTGTAGTGAATGCATTTTCAGAAATTTTTAACTTCCCGCAAAGAAAATTGAAAATTTCCGAAAATCGGGAAGTTCCCAGTGAACACATGACTTCAATATGACGTCATTTATAAGTCATAGGAATGTCACAATATTTTACGTAAATATGACGTAAAATTGACCTGTCTTGTAATCCAATTATGATGTAAAAATATATGATATATTTTTGACATCATACTGATGTAAGTTTATTACTTCTCTATGATGTAACGGAAATGAGTTAGATATTACGTACAATTGACATAATATATAAACTACAATATTACGTAACATTAATGCCATCATTGTATGTCATAACGACGTAAGTTTAACATCATGCGTTTACATCAGTGACAAGTCACGGCTGTACGTAATCTTGACGTAAGTTTAACATCATGCGTTTACATCAGTGACAAGTCACGGTCTTACGTAATACCGATACCATCTGTGAGTCATTATTTAACATCAATAATTTGTCACAATTGTACATAATACTGACGTAATTTGAAAGTCATTTTCTAAATCAGTGACAAACGATTATTTTCCATAATATTGATAAAATTTGGGGGATGTATTTTTTTAATATTATCGATTGATCAAAATTTATCAAATATAAAACTTCTTCAATAAGATGTCTAATTTACAATTAATCGCTAAATATTAGTGAAAATTGGTTTAAAATTTAGTAAGAATCAGAAAGAGGTAAACAGCTGATTTAAGCTGGTACCTTGCAAATTTAAGTCCGCTCTTAATAACAAAAATTTATAATTTATAATATTAATGAATATATCTAACATATTAGCAAATAACATACAAAAATATTTTTCATTTACGTTTTTAAGAAAAACATACAAATTAAATACATGTGGGATATAAACTTTTATATCTTTGATTGTATGTTTCCATACACTGCAGAAAAATCTTGACTCAAAGGTAAATTTCTTTGGACTAAGAATATATTAGAGATGACTGAAAATTTCGTGAATGAAGTCAAAATATCTTGACACTAAAACACTTCTTGCTCCAATATAACTTCAGCCTCCGTCAAAATTTTCTTGGTGCAAGAAATACTTTTTTTCGTTGCATATGTTTCTCACTTATATTTTTTTCCATGAATTTAGGCACTTTTATCCATTGTAAAAATATTTTCGACTTCATTCAGTATAAATGATTTGGTGTGAAACTGATAACAAAATACCGAGTTCAATTTATGTGGCATGAACTCTAAATTTTTAAACCGTCAAACGAGTAAACATATAATTTCTTATGATTTCGCGTCAAGAAATTAAATGTCAGTTATTTAAATATTGCACTATTACTTGAAAAATAATTTTCTGACATTAGTGCTGCTACTTATGAAACATTGTATTTGAAATAATTCAAACAGTTCCATGATTGTTATTGACGAGACTAATAGTATTTTACACAGTAAAAAATTTTGCGTCATTGCGTCAAAAACTTTAGTGTTAAAAATTTTTGTGTTAAATATTTAACTTTTTTAAGTGTAAATTTAATATTTATTAAAATTAAAAATTTTTTTACTGTGTACATCAAGTTTCATAATGTTGTTAGTATGTTAAATTAAAAAATTCAAATTTCGAAAAATTGAAATTAAAAAGAAATATAGATTAAAAAATGGTATACTTAAAAGAGTTGAAATTAAAAAAAAATCTAAATTTTGTAAATTGAAATTTTGAAGAAGAAAAATCCAAATGAAAAATACTAAATTTTCGGAAAAATTAAATAAAAAAAATTCGAGTCTTGAGAAATCAATAAGTATTAAAAATATTCAAATGACACGGATACATCGTTTACTCTGAAAAATTTCACTCTGTGAAAGTTCTCTGTGTCCGCAGAGAGTCTAAAGTTCTCTGCGTCCGCTTTTAGACGAAAATTTTTGAAAGTGTAAGATTCAATCAATTCTTATGAAAATTTATAAATTGCCTATTCATTACCACAAGTTTCACTAGAGAGCCTTTTATAAGAGTTTTTACAAAGTTTTATAGAACTTTATAAAAATTTCATGAGTTTAATGAAATTTTATAAAATTGTATAAATTATTACACTTCAATCCTATACGATTCCACCGCTTAAAATACATTTAATCTCAGCAAGGATTATTAATTCAGCATTTTTCGTCATGTAAGGCTTATCACATAAGTTATTTACTTCGTAACATGAACCGTTACTTGGACAAGTGAGCAGCGTTCCAGACTTCGATACGTGAGGACCCAAGTTCGAGCCCAGCATATTTCAGGATTTTTTCATCAAGTATCAACATATAACTAGTGTTTCAAACTTTGTAATAAGTCCACAACACTATAATTAATTTCAAAATTGCCATCTTTTTATTTTTGAGAAATTTTTTTTTTAATATTTTTTCTGAGGTACAATTCTTACATCACTTACATCACTTTTACGTCATAATGACATCATTATCATGATATAGACATCACAGGTATGTCATATTGACGTCATAAATGTCATTGAGACATAATACTGACGTCATGACTACGTCATATTTTTACGTCAGAATCTTACGTCAAGAAGTGTGAAATAATGAGTCATATATGACTCATTCGTGACTTGTATCTTACGTAAATCCTGACATAGCCCAATGTCATTTTGACGTCACATTGACGTAAACGTGTTTACTGGGTTATTGGCTTTATTCCGTTTTTCAAAAATCGAGTTTTCATCAGATCTCGATGTTTTGAGGTCCTAGGAAGCTTCCCTGACTATTCCCGCGATGGTGTATATATATATATATATATTTATGGGTCATTCGATGTCAAATCGACAAATAGTTGGAATTGATCCCTTTCGATTTGGAAAAATTTTGGTCAGAAGTTTTCGTTTATCATAAAACGGAGTTCTGCCAAAGGGAAAACAATAAAAAAATTTTTTTCAAAAGATATGCAAATTCAAAATTTCGCAATTTTTTCAGTTTTTCAATTTTGTTTTTGTAATATCTCGAACGCTATTGTAGATACAGGAATGGCCTTTCGTTTGTTTGAAAGGGGACATTTAGGGTTATTGAAAAAAAAAATATTTTGGAAAACAATTTTCAAAAATGCTAAATTTGTCAAATTTTGAATTTTTTAAAATTGTTAAAAATGACGATCAAAGTTAAAATTTTAGCTCAATTTTTTTTGTATAATACATTGTACACATCTTAAAAGATTCTTAAATTTTTAGAAGGGTGTTTTTATTTTTTTCAAAAATATCAATTTTTGAATTTCAAAAAAAAATTTTTTTTCGTTTTTTGCAACTTTTAAATAAGGTAGAGTTATGCAGATACATAGTATTGTAATTTTGAGGATTAAAAAATTAAATGCATGACTCGGAAATATTAAATAATAAATTAATTTCAACTTTTTTGGACATAATCTCAAAGTCATCCTTAACGCATGGAAAATAAACAAAAAGTTGAAATTAATTTATTATTCAATATTTCCACGTGATGCATTCAATTTTTAATCCTCAAAATTACAATACTATGTATCTGCATAACTCTACCTTATTTAACTTAAATAACTTCCCGATTTTTGAAAATTTTCAATTTTCTTAGCGGGAAGTTAAAAATTTTGTTTTCATTAAGCTTTGAAAGTGGGCCGCTGTGCCCCGGATGGTACGTCGTGCCTCACCCTCCTCTATTTGATACGTAATTAGAATAATAAAACTTCTGAAAATACATTTGTTACAACTATACTCTTGAGAAAGGAGAGCTCCTTCGACGCCTTAGAAAGAGTGATTTTTACGGCTGTTTTTAAAGGTAATAATAAAACAATCATAATTTGTTAATCTTAATATCATTTTATTGTAACTATAAAGAGTATGAAAACATTCATTTCTTTTAAACATATTGGCGGCTCTGTAAAATAGTTTTTGAGCGTTTTTGACGCGACATTGGATAAGTGCTGTATTTGTCACATTTTTTTGTGTTGATCCGAAAAAAATCTATGAAATTATAAAAAAGTAAAAAATTAAAAATTAAGTAAGCTGTTTAATGAAATGTTCAATTTCTTTTTAATTCTCAAGAAAGTTATTTATTTACACGAAAATTTTAAAATTTTAAGTCAATCCTTTTGATAGGAATATAGAAAAAAGCCTCATTTTTATGATAAAATATCAGTTAAATCGATCGGTAATTTTTTAATTTACAGAACGAACAGTTTTTGAACATGTCATTTCGAAAGGATAGAATATTCTGATTTATTTATTTGTCAGAATACTCTCAATAGATCATTTTTTCTAAATATGAGAAAAAAATCGATTCTTTAAAAATTATTAAGGGTTTGCTCCCCTCAAAGGAATGTATACAAACACTTGTAGTATTTTTATGAAACTATAGGGATAACAGTGAAAGTATTTTTATTATTATGTGTCGAAAAAGTGTAAATCATTTTTGATATTTTAAATGCACTTCTATTTTTATTCTAATATACGTTTCAAAATTAATAAATAAATGTCACACTTGATATTTTTACATCAATTCTGATATTATTTATTCAAATAAATATGAAATTTAATACTTTGTTTAATGAATACAATTTTTGATATATTTGAGTTAATCAAGTGTCGTAATTATAGAATTTTAACTAGTAAATTCGCTGAACAGTATGGTAGTAAATTCGAAATACTATTTGGAGAAAAAAAAACGCCGTTTAGTCATTTCAATGATTTACACTGTTTATTAATATTTTGATACTGTACACGCAAGAAACTTGCTTTAAATGTTTGGCAAAAATTCACTTTCTCTTAAACAATGATATATAATTGAATATGTATTGACTTGATACATTTTCTTTTACAATAGTCGAACTGAAGATTCATTATAATATTCACAAGTGAGTTTATCAAGCCCCGTTTTTTTTTCTTGGAGATAAATAATTAATTCAACTTGTTAGTTAAGTAAAAAAAAAAAAAAAGAAAAAGTAAATAAGGTAAAAGACCCCATTAGTGGCACCTCTAAACCCTATTAGAGGCACTTTTTCTTTCAATGAAAAAATGTTCTACTTGGAATAAAAATTAAAAATTTTGTTGATCTAAAGGTCTTAAAGATTAGATATAATATATTCATGATAGAAATTAATGATTTC
Organism: Cotesia glomerata; assembly: GCF_020080835.1. NCBI lineage: Eukaryota > Metazoa > Arthropoda > Insecta > Hymenoptera > Braconidae > Cotesia > Cotesia glomerata. Next base: position 16,313,766 of record NC_058164.1, read on the forward strand.
ATTAATTGAATAAGTACCAAAATCAAAGAAAGTGTCAGTAATGGGATCCCCATCACTAATGGGGTCTTTTACCCTACTACTCTTTCAAACTCATACAGTATGTATAATTAACTCGTTGTTCAAGATAACACTGAAGCTGTTATATTCGCAAGTGCATTTCTACTGATCGCAAACAACTCCCGTGATAAGTCTAAGTTTCATCTATTGGTTAGGACATCCGAAGTTGAATCAACGTCGTCCGGTGACACTAAATTTCGGGACACTTTAAGGAAGGATATAAAATATTTACATAATCTACAGTTATTAATAATTTTTCATCATGAACGAATGAAAAATTATTTAAAATAAATTAATTAGGAATGTGTGTACGAAATGAATGATATGGCACTTATAAAAAATAAAATAAAAAAACTTGCAAAACTTCTTAGATATCTTTTACTTTTTATAAATTGCGAGATTATACAGATGGATTTAGCTAATCAGTCTTGTATTTTGAGGCTTATTCTATCTATTTTTAACGCTGTAGAGTTGCATGTATAAATCATTGTATTATAAACACTCTTAAAAATGCCTACATTCATGTTAACCAAGCGGTTTTGATTGTACGATATAACTGTACTATTAGTAAATCAAAGGTATATCTTGTTCGTTTTCGTTAAAGATTCTTACTCCATTGATCCAAAACATAATTATGATTATATGATATAAATTTCGATTGCAAAACACGCTCTACTGCTTCGCATTAAGAGTCGTGCAATTTAGTGATTTTAATAATTCATCATACATGGAGGATATAATAACTTCGTATATTTACTGAAATATTGATAAATATTGAACTTTTCAAAGAATTTTAAGAATAAAATAAATTAGTTAATATCGGATTATCATTTCACACGATGTTACGCAATAATTTAATGATTCATCAGATGATCTATAGAATAACAAATCAGTGCAATAATACATTCATTTTTAACCTATCATACCATACAAAACATGTTATTAAATATTTCTATATTAATATTATATTGCTACATCATTCATTTGATCCTCAATATATCCTTTGAAAAGTTCAATATTATTTATTTATATGTGTGATGTGACAATACTAAGATATATATATATATATATATATATATATATATATATATATATATATATATATATATATATATATATATATATATATAATCGACCGTTCCAGTTAAAAAAAAAAAAATCATTCTTGTTAAAATCTATCATATCAAAAATTTCTACTAGGTATAAAAAAATTTTCCAACAGACAGCTCGATATCTCAATTTAATTCTACGAGGAGCTTCAGAAATTTCCATTTCCCCCTATAAATAATACGTGCGATTGTTTTTTTTTTTGTTGTATAATACGTTTTCTTTAAGAAAATTCAGTCCATAAGAAAACAAAAATTTTTTTTTTGCATGATTTCTTCGTAATCTCAACAAGTCAAGTTATGGAGCTTTAGATTATTGAAAACTTAAAGATTCTAGGGAAAAAGGGATACCGTTGAGTTCATCGTAATTGATGACGATATTGAACTGTTTCTCTATAGGAAATTTTTTGTTATACCTAATGTTAAATTTTAAGATTATGAAAAAAAAATACCTTTTTTTTTTCGAGTACTCGAATATATATTTATATAATAGACCGATTTATCAAAATCGAATTCTTTTTTTTCAAAAAAGTATTAGAACGAAAAGATTATTAAGAATGTCGGAAAAACGATTTTCTTGAAATTTGAGACAAAAATTTTTAAATTTTGTAAATTATTGGCGGAGATAAGTGTTGATTGATATAAATATATTTTTCTAGTGAATTAGAAGAGAATTAATAGTGATGTATAGATAATGCTACCTAAAACAAATATATAATTTTAAGTAGATTTACAACTCAAAGTAGTTTGTTGATGACCAAAAGTGATACTATTTCAAGGCTGACCGATCGAAAACCTTCTAACATTCAATAACAAAAAACTCTTCTCTAAAATTTCTCTAGGATGAAGCAATCGAATTATACTAAATCTGGCGATATTTTAGATGGCTCATCAAGTGCATAGAGGGTTATCAAGTGCATAGTTGTCATCAATAGATAATGGGTATTATGTGGGAAATGAATTACATAGGAACATATATGTATGTGTACATGATGCACATATGATAATACATAATGAAGTATGAATCACTCACACATAAGTAAAGTAACTTTTTTAATCCCATCATTTACAAACAGGTATGTGAATAACTATAGAATAGTTACTATATGTTATTATAATAACTATGTGAATTATTTATCGACATATTAAACTATATATAAGCGTGCCAAATTTTTTAATTTAGCCATGTATGATTATGTGATATTTATGTGAATGCGACGTTCGCGGTATACATGGCTATTAAAGTCAATCGAAAAAAAAAAAAAACTTTTTTTGTCTAACTATCTTAAAATTTTTTTCTGTTAGTAAAAAAAATTGTCACAAATCATCCATGGACAAATATTGGATCACTATTTGATTTGATTATATATTATATTATATTTGTCTATAATTTCGGTGTATAAAATATTTTTGTTTGTGTACAATTTTATAAAACCATAAAAAAATTATCTTTTCTAAATTAATCAACCAATTTTATCCATCTTCGAATTTGTCCAAAGTATTTTTTTAAAGAATAAGGGTACGGCGCTTCATTAAGATTGATTGAAAATTGTATAAACGGAATTTTGATGACATGGCGGTTTATATTATTTCTTATTTAAAAAATTTTAGGTCACTAATACGAAAAAAAAAAAAAAAAAAAACAAAATCGTCAAACTGGAATGATTCCACTCTATTAGAATTGAGAGTTATAATCTATGTAGTATCATTTTTCTGACATTCTAAACAACATTTTCGATATAGTTTTTGGAAAAAAGGACAGTCAATTTATTTAATCCGTCTCACATATAATATATATATATATTATGGTGATTCAAAAACGAATTTTGATAGTTTTTCTTTCGGTCTGAACTTTTCAAATCTTTTTTTTTCACGAAACAAAATTTTTACTCAATACCTTTTAGAGGAAATAAGCTTCAAAGCTCGTTGTTCATATTTTAATTTCCCCTTCATTAAATAATAAATAATTATGTTTATTCGTGAAAAGTTCGATTCGTTGTAATTGACCAATTATTCTATAATTTTTATGAGCTTCAAAGTTATGTTTTTAAGCTTTTCAGAATAGTATGATAAATTATTTTTGTCATCACGGCGAAAAACTGTACAACAACCCGTAAAATATTGATTTCTTCAATACAATAAAATTATTTACATTAATAGAAAACTTAAAATGAGCGACTTTTAGGGATAGAACTATAGAACCCATCTTTGGTGAGGATTTATTTGTCACCAAAAATAAGCATTTTAGACAATGAGAGTAAGAAAAAAATTAAATTTTTTTGAATCACCCTAAAATAAGAAAATTTATATATTTTCGTTGAAAAACAAAACGACATATTAGATATACCATAATCTTACTGTAATGGTAAGTATGATCAAAATTACAAGGATTTTTATCGCGATACAATGACCACTTAAATTTTACTTTAAGTAATGACACTAATGACTTCTTTTCGACGACTATTTTATCGGACTATGGAATAATGTTGTTACCATTTTTATTATTCAAATCATGAAAAATTGGTGACTAATAAAAAATTTATTTCTGAAAATTTTTATAAACTAAACAGATATTAGAAATAACATATTAACTTTTAATATATTTGCACACCTCAATTGTAGAGTGTTAAGTTACTCTCATTTGAAAAGTTCTGTGCAGTTGCGTTCCCATTAAGTCGTTTCAAAATTTATTTACTGCCATAAAATAAACTGCATTATAAAAGTGATGATATGAAAATTTCATTAATATACAAGACACTTTGATAATAAATTCAATGTATTGTAGGCCTAATTTTTCGGTATATTGATTTTAGAAAGTAAAAACTAACTTCTCATTAAATTTTATCAATCTAATCGTTAAAGATTCATCCATTGAAAACCCCTCATTAAATATTCCTGGTTTTAATATAATATATTATTTAACAAAAAAAATAGAGATCTTTGTGAGAAAGTCGATATATTTTTCTTGTATTCTTTACTTTTTTCATAAAACATTACGAGGGTCATATAAAAATCAAAATTTTTCAGGCCTGTATAACTTGTATAAAAAGAGATTATTTTTTTTACAATTAATTAATTGAAAGATTTAATAAATCTATTGCCTTGAAATTTGAAAATAAAAAAAAAAAAATTTTATTTCAATGTATTGTGAGTTTCAATATATGTTTTCCGTTGTTTCAAAGAATTTGAGGTGTGCATTTGGTAAAGTTTTTAATTTTTTTTTAATTTACTCATTAAAAAATTTTATGACAAAGTTTAATTCTATCGTCAGTATATAAATATATGAATTTTTACCATTAAATGAATTAAGTGATCACGTATCGCATTGTATAATTTGAAAACGCGACTTAACTATTAATTATACGATTATAGCAACTTTACAAATATAAAAAAATTAAATTTATTACTCAATTGGACCTGCACCAATATATATATATATATATATATATATATATATATATATATATATATATATATATATATATATATATAGTATATATATATATATATATATATATATATATATATATTTTTTTTTTTTTATCTACATACAGTTAGTTTTAAGGTTAAAAATAATTTACCAGATAGATAGTAGCCGCTACTCCAGGCATTTGATTAGTTTTTTTATTACCATCACTTATTAGTAAACTAAATTTAATAAAAACTGATAAGGTTAAGCATGTTTTCATAGGAGTAAAAAAATCGCACCTATAAGAGATTACCTTAGTAAGGTCGTATAAAACATTTAAAGCATTATAAAGGAGTACTTATTTCGATTTCTCCGAGACCTTAAAAGGTCAATAATTTAGGCTAAAATTTATCAATAAATTTTTCTTTGTTATAATGTTTAGGTTTTTTTTTTTTTTTTTATTCATTAGTATCATATGACTTGATTCAAGAAAATTTTGTTAAAAATAAATTTGATTTTAATTTTTTTTTTTTTTTTTTTTTTTTACCTTTAAAATAATAAATTTGCTGATATACATATATATTTATTTATAAATCTGTGTGTGAGTCCGATATGCAGTAAATCGAGCATAAAAATTGAATAACGTTAATATAAATGATGGTAGCTGCAACTTTGTTAATGAGCGTTGTCGACAGTACGATACTATTGCATTATTTATTCGACGCAAGCAAAAAAAGTTCTAGAATAGCGACTTCTTAAATACGATTAATCAATTAAAAAACGTTAATGTAATATTATTCATTTACAGATATATACACTGTAGTGTACATAAAGTCTTAAAGCTTTTTAAAATTTTAATATATTCATTATTAAAAAGCTTTTTCAATTATAAACCATTCATGCTGTTACCGATTTCATAATTTTATAGTTTTATATTAACAAGCTTCGTATATGTAGCTTCTATTTCATTAACAAACAGTAAATTTCTTTACGCACCACAAGTTACTTTGTAAACTACGTAGTTGTTCCACTAATGTATCCATTATTCAGACTTTCATTTTTATCTAAATAATCAGTCTGAGATTGTTGTTCCGCTTCTTGAACTGAAACAGTGACATCTACATTATCTAATGACGGATATTCTAATTGAGTGGAATTAATATCTTGCATTTCAGCATTTGATACAAGTTCAGTGCTTTGATTTTCGTAATCCATATCCTTAATATTTTGGATCGATTTATTTCGCACGTGACTTCGTAAAATGAGTTGATTTTTTTTGTTTTGAGGACTCAAAGAATTTTTACTTGACAATGGACTTACATTTTGTCGAGTCGTACTATTGTTCTTTATGGACGGGGAGTTTTTAACTGATTTAAGGCTTTCTTCCACAAATGGAAAATTCAATGTATCTTTACTCGAGCAAAAAGACCCTACTGACACACCATCAAAATCGTCAAAACCAGCTTTAAGAGGCATCTTTGAAGAGTTTAGATCGTGGAAGCTCGCAGGAATTCCAGGGTTATCATCGTATGGTTTTAAATCATATCTTGAATCTGTACTATTTTTAAAACAACTTGGTTCAACACTTGCGAAATCCCCAAAATCTTCACGCAGTGGTAGACCTTCATCTCCTTCTTGTTCGTCTTCTCTTAAATCCTCTAACGAAGCCATTTCAAAATCGCTGTAACAATAATAAAATATTAAAAATGGCTTTTACAAATTAATCTTTTTTTAACCAAAGATTTTATATTGTAGCAGCTGCAGAAATTGTTACGGAACAAGTACTGTCACATTGCGAAAATTATTTCATGAGTTCTTAAAATCGAAAATAAATATTTGAATAAAAAAATTATCAATAAGGAACAAAAAGAAAATTTAGAATCTATGGTAGTGAATTGATAGAATGATTTTCTCTTTCAAAGGCAAAATTCGTTCTAGATATAACTAACTCTAAAAATCACAGACTTACAAATTTGATAAATTTAAACAAATTTTTACTACTTGAAATTATATTTTGAAATAATTTAACTAAAAGGTCTGTGAAAATTTTTGTGAGGTATCAAATGTACAGAAACTTCTCCAAAGCACAATCTAATACGGCAATCGTGTTCAGAATGAGTAAACATTGAGAACAGAACAGAAACAAACCTAACACTACTTACTCTCTCATAGTATTACACGCAAGAATATTAGAGATATCTTCAACATTATGCATTCAAAAAGCTTCTAAAGTATTTCTTAGAACAGTATTTTATAGCAGACATTTACGTATGATTTGTTTAAGATTTGCGCAAAATGTGTGATACAAATTAAATTGTTGGTTTCCAAAGCATTTCTTGCAGCAGATGCTTGCGCATGTCTTAAGAAGGAATAGAGAGTGACAGAGACGGTTGCTCGAAAAAATTGATCTTAAGCAGATTTTGTGCAAGCCCATGCGTCAGTACATTTAACATGCTTCTGGTACCAGTTTTCTTCTAAAATCGAATTAAAAACTATTTCAACAAGTATGTGTCAGACGTTTACAAATTTCTTTTTCGATTTTTGAATTATATAATGTAGCTTTAAGTTTTTGTGTAAAACTTGCACAAGACTTGCAATTTAAATCCACCACAAGTATCTGCAGCAAGATTTAGATGAAAAATAACGCCATAGCAACTATTAAACTTGAGAGCAGGCTTGTGTAAGCCTTGAAAAAGATTGTTATATAGGAATGACTGAAAGTTCTCAGTACTATCGATATTTTCCAAACTTAAGGAGATTCGTGGCAAAGTATAATCAAACTATACCACAATATTACAGAAGAAATCTTCATATAACTTTGATAGAAAGCGATTGAAATAAGCAAACCCCGAAAAATGACAAACAACTAATTTATTTTTCTATGAAGGCTATTTTGTCTTTTTTCGTGTACAACTGGGTATATCATGAACATGAGACTAGAACTAAAGCTTGATCACATTGAAGTGGATATATTTTCCAACTCGAGTGTCAAATATTTAAACTATCTTTTGATCAGCTACATTCGTCAAGGAAACATATTCTAAATACTAGGACGTTTACTTTAGTGTAAAAATGTTTTTAACACGAACTACTTTCATTACACAAAATATGCTTAACCACTATGATTGTCTTATAAATTTTGTTCAACTCTCAAAGAATCCCCTGTTATTCCATATCATCAAGAAGTGTTTGAGTTTTGCATTGAATAATTTAATTGGGTTTTTGAAGAAAAAATTTTTTTTTTATTATTATAATTGAAAACATCATACATAAATTTTAAAACAAAACTATTTTTTTCCCGCGATAATTAAAAAGTTATAACAAATATAAAATACATTTTTCAACATAGTACCGAAGAAACTGACGATTTCCGAACTAACCCTCGCACTTGTGACGTCACAAAGTTAATTTTTATTCATCATTTCGTTTAATAAGGTAAATGACCTATCTGTTGGCCTATTAACAGCCGGTTCCCTCTTTTTCTCGCCTCGCACTCAATGTGAGAAATGGTATTATCCTTATTGCATTCATGATTATAAAGCTACTAGCTGTTACCCGCCCGCTCCGCTGGGCGCTTTATAGAATTGTATTTTTAGATCTAGATTTGAAATTTAATTGGAAGATTGTTTTGACTTGCACAGATTCCAAATTCCATCAAATTGGTCTGTATATTTTGTCCACATGATTATTCTAGCTAAAATTCATTGTAACTTTCAATGTGCAATCACTATAACATTCCCGTGGCTTTCTTCCAAAAATGAATATTAATTGACACGAAGAAAAAAAATTTTAAATGAGCATTGTAAGTTTTAGTTAAAGTAATTGCAGGTCTCATGAGTGAGGTTGAAATCTGCCTAGCTTAAATTGTGACGAATTTCGCTGTTAATTAAAATTTCTTCCGTAACATCAATTATACATAGAAAATTATTTGTACTTGTTTTTTACGAATTTTCTTAAAATGAGTAGCCAAATTTTTTTTCTATATCTCATGTGTTTAGAAAATGCAATGCTTTTAATCTGTTACATTTTCGCGATCCCGTAATAAGAACAATTCATCGGTTATGTGATCAGCAAAAAAAAATGTATGTAAAATTCTTAGTCGACTTTTTTGCCACTGCCAACGAGACGATTGTTGTAAGAAAATATCACTATTAAGAAAGAAAAATATTTAAATCCGTTGACCTTGGAGGCCATCTCGGTATTTGCCTGTTTCTCTTCAGATTCTATCAAATTTTATATTTGTAGGAACTGTATTTAAAGAATATGAATTTTTTGACAATTATTACTCCCGCACTTCTATGTGGGGGAGGAATTTCGTAAGATCCTATTCGAGATAATTTCTACATTATAAATAAAAGATTTCAACAAAACTTCGAGTCTATAAAAACTATCGATTGGAAATGAGAAATTTTCATTGTTAACGCCCCCACCATCCCTTTTGGGGTTAGAATTCGAGAAAATCCATTCTCAGCTGAACTTGACATCGTACACGAAGATTCCTACCAAATTTAGAATCTGCAGGAGTTACAGTTTGGAAATTAAAATTTTAGATTTTAACACCCACCCCCGCAATCCCTATCGGAAGTAGAATTTTTTGGGATCCGTTTTGAGATGATCTCATGACAAATGAAAGATTCCTACCTAATTTCAAGTTTGTAGAAGTTACAGTTTGGAAATGGAAATTTGAAATTCTAACACCCACCCCCGCAATCCCTGTCGGAAGTAGAATTTATTGAAATCCGTTTTGAGATGATCTCTACATGACAAATAAAAGATTCCTACCAAATTTACGCCTTTTGGAAACTATATTTTGGAAATTAAGATTTTTTTTTGTCAACACCCACCCCCGCAATCCTTATTGGGGGTGATTCGTCGTAAAATCCGCTCTTAGATTATTTCTACATCACATAGAAGATTCTTACCAAATTTGGAGTCTATAAGAGCTATAGCTTGGAAATTAAAAATTTTAATTGTTAACATTCACCCCCGCAAACTCCTGTGAGGTATCTTAAAATTCGTTCCTATATTATTTCTACATCTCTTAGAGAAAATTCCTACCTAATTGGAGTCTGTAGGAGCTATAGCTTGAAAATTAAAAATTCTCATTGTTAATACCCACCCCCACAATCCGTATTGGGAGTAGGATGTCATTAAATCCACTCTTGAATCATTTATACATCACATAGAGCAGATTCTTACCAAATTTGGAGCCTATAGGAGCTACAGCTCGGAAATTTAAAATTTTCATTATTAACACCGACCCCCGCAACCCCTTGTAGAGTAGGATATCGTTAAATTCGTTTATAAATTATTTTTACATCACTTACAAAAAATTCATACAAAATTAGGATTCTCTAGGAGCTATAGCTCGGAAATTTTAAATTTTCATTGTTAACGCCCACCTCCGCAATCCATATTGGGAGTAGATTGTCATAAAATCCGCTCTTAGATCATTCTACATCACATATAGGAGATTCCTGCCAAATTTGGAGTCAATAGGAGCTATAGTTTAAAAATGGGAATTTTCCATTGTCAATGCCCCCGCAACCCCTTGTAGGTAGAATTTCGTAAAATCCGTTCTTAGCTGACCTTTACACGGCGAAAGGAATATTCCTACCAAATTTCAAGTCTCTACGCTTTATGGTTTCAGAGATATCGTGATGAGTCAATATATAGGTGGAAATCTCTTATATATATATATAGATTGCAGTTTTATGATTTTATTTCGAATAAATGATAATTTCGAAAAAAAACGCTCTGCTACGAAATAGATAATTAAAAAATTTATTACGTAGCAGAGCGTTTTTTTTTTTCAAAATTCTTCTTTATTTAGGAGAGAAATATAAAGCTGCAATCGTAGAGACCGGCCGTTAAGCAGACTTTTTTTCAAATGAATATTTTGAATATTAAAAAACGAGTTATGTACAAAATAATGATATAACCGTGAAGCGTATATTTTGAGCTTCCAATCCTGATGTCCCCTTTATTGGCCATCTTACTTACATAATTTTCAAATAAAAAAATAGAAAAAACAAAAAATAATAATAATAATAAATCAAGTAAGTAAATAGTTTGAAATTTTTTATTTAATTCAATAGATTGATGTAGAAAAATTAACTTGAAGATTTTGTGTACAAATACTTATAACTTCAAAATAAAAGAACAGACTGGCCAATAATACATATAGAATCAATTCTCTTGTCCCGATAATTGGCCACCCAATTTTCAATATGAATTTATAAAAAATTATTAATTGATAAGTTTCTAAAATTGTTTTGAATAATGCTAATTGAGATTTTAATGAAAAATTGAACCATTATTGAAATTTTCAATTTATAATAGCTTGTTCAAAAAAATTACAACCTTAACCTATCTGATAAGAAGTCAACAAAAATGAAATTTAATGCACAAATGTTTTTATTATTATTGTAAAATAAACTTTTTTTCCGTAAACTTTTTAATTATAAGTAAATTTTCGTGACGAATGTACATTGTAGTACATTGCTCCCTTCATAAGTACATATTTTAGCCGTGTCAATTTTTCCATTACTCAGATAGCCAGTGCTTTCTTAGAAAGTAGGACTTCCAGCAGATACAGTTAATTTAACATTAAGTTGACGGTAATTTTTCATTGAATAACAGTTGTAAGCAAATTGACGAGAATTTACGGCCGCAATTTGAATACAAGTTAACAATCAAACTTGTAGTTAAATTTTCTTTCAACTTTACTACAACTAGACTGAAATACTTATACAGCAAATCTTAACGTCTAATTGCAGAGTAAGTCATAGGCAACTTAACTGAAACTGTTCGTCAAGTTGGTTTCAAATTGCGGCCGTAGATTTGACAGCAAGTTTCAGTTAAGGTGGCTATCAGAATAGTTACTAATAATAGAAAAAAGATAATCTGATATCTTATAGGAAGGGAGAATTGTAATGCGATTTTTTGATTTAGTGGCCAATATAGGGGGCTTGACCAGTAGAGGGCTTACTTACCTTAGTATCAACTAGGGATGTTCGATCGTAAATCGATGCTAAAAATTATCGATATTATTTTGTGAAGTATCGATATTTCATATCGATAATCAAAGCTGCATCGATACTTGTTGGCGAGACGTTATTGGAAATATCGATCTAACTAACTGAAGAAATGCGAGAACCAATTAATTCACGTTAAAAATATAAAATTAAAATATAGATTTAGTTTATGTTTTCTAAAATATTTAATAATTGATAATTATAAACATTAAATATAATGTAAAGTGTTTAGCGTAATATGAAATATTTAATTTAATGACATCAAATATTTACTTTAGTGTAACAAAAACAGGTTTACTCTTAATACTTGACCAACACGTAAGTAGACGGACCAATGAGGCATGAATCAAACTAATATATATTATCACACAGTCATAAAAAACAATTAAAAAAATGTTTTACCTAATATTTGTTATGACTTAGGGGGCGTCCATAAATTACGTGAGGCATTTTTGAGAATTTTTTGACCCCCCCCCTCCCCCCTTGATAAGATTTCGTAAGATTTTCCCCAACTCCCTCCCCCCTCCCCTAATCTCACGCGAGATTCTTCAAAATTTATGTTTCGGCTGTAAACGTGTTGGATTATTGAGAAAAAAAGCTGTAAACATTCGGCTACACCCGACATGGATAGGTAGATTTCTTGTTTGAATATTGAAAAAAACACGTTATTAAAAGGCCGTAATGTCCTAAAATTTATTTTTTATTATATTTTTGCAAATAACGACATGAGATTGACTATAACAAATAAATATTCAAAGACATCTACCTAAAAAATAGAATTTTTTACAGATAAAAGTCATTTGATGATAAAAGCTAAAATTTAATTTATTCTTGATTTTTTTTTGAATATTCTCAACTACGAAATAAATTGAAAAAAGTATTAAAAGTCGACGCACAATAGCTTAAATTGAAGATAATTAAACATATTATGACAAAATTTTATTAAAATTACGACATGAGACCGGCTACCACCGATAGATTTCTAAAGAAATCTACCTAAAAAATTAGTGAATCCTATCGATCAATAATCAAATTAAACAATCGAGCGCTACTTTGCTACCCTGCAGGGTTCAGACGAATACGACAAACACTATTGTGTCAAATTTGGCCATATTTTATTATAGAAATACTTTTTCACGCAATTTTACACTGTTTTCTGTTAGAGAAAAAATTACGTGATATTTGTTAAGATCCCCCCTCCCCCCTAAGTGAGATTTGGTAAGATTTAGCTTGATCCACTCCCCCCCCCCTAGAACACCTCACCTAATTAATGGACGCCCCCATTATGGCAATTATTCAGTAGTCTTTTTGTCCAAATGAAAAATTCGTTTTTTCATTAACAAAAATTTTAATTATTGAAAAATCATTTTTAATGTTTGGCGCATTTTATGTATCGTTTACCTAGGAAAAAGTAAGGATCGATATTTTCTGTGTCCGTCGATACTTAATGGGATCAATACTTGGTTGATTGATACCGCCCAGTTAGCACAAGTGAAATCAAGATAACGTAAACCTGCGGCCGGAATAGGACGTAAAGTTTACGGAAAGAGTAAGGCAACAGTTGTACTTATAACAAGTTTACCTCATGTTAACACCATCTTTATGTAAACTTCGCGTCAACTTTGAGCGAATCTTTCGGTCAATTCTGGCAGTAGATTTGTGTCAACTTGATGAGTAAGTTAAAGTCAAGTTTTGCGAAACTGTTGCAAATGCAAAAGTTGACGCGAAGTTTACGGAAACTTGACGTAAGCTATTGAACATTAACTAGTTCATTGCCAACTTGTGTAAACTAGACCAATACTGCTATACATCGATACTTATCTTGAGTATCGAGACATCCCTAGTTGATAGAATGTTTCAACTTTTCATCGAATTAATCTTGTCAATATATTAATAAATTTATCAGAAATGTAAAATCTTAAAAGTTATCGTGGTTATTTCGTACCATATTGTACGAATACTACAACTCCCCAAAAAAAATGTTTTTAAACGTGCCACAAGACGTTAAACGTTGAAACCAATGGTTTCAAGCAGTTCAACGAATAAATCCTGGAACAAAATCAAATTATTTGTATTATGTGGATCATTTTGTTAATGGAGCGAAAAAAATACATAGCCGTCCCAAATAAATCACTCTAATATACACAGTAAAAACTTTTGCGTCATTGCGTCAAAAATCTTAGTGTTAAAAATTTTTATGTCAAATATTTAACACTTTTTTTGTGTTGATTTAACAGAATAAATGTTAAATTTACACATACAAGTGTTAAATATTTAACACAAAAATTTTTAACACTAAGATTTTTGACGCAATGACGCAAAAGTTTTTACTGTGTATATTAGAGTGATTTATTTGGGACGGCTATGTATTTTTTTCGCTCCATTAACATATGGTTCTATGTAAAGTAAAAAAAAATTTCTTCAAGGTTTATTCCGTCATTATAATTTTATTGTTTTCTTTTAAAATTGAAGTTTTTTTTTAATTAAAACGTATAGGAAATGAAGAATTATTTGTGTGTTCTACAATTTAGCAGCCTTTGACACTACTGGAATGGATCAAGGCGTAGCTTAAGGTAATAACAGACACCTTGAAAGGACATCGCCTATCGATATCAACTGATATATTTTGGTATTTTCACGCTATCAAACTCAAACTTTTACTAAATAATCTTATTTTTCGCGTATTCAATGGAACACAGTAAAAAATTTTATGTCATTGCGTCAAAATTCATCGTTAAAAATCATCGTTTTGGCGTGGAAAATTAAAAAGTTCATGCTTATATAAGTCGAAATTTTTTATGAAAGTTGTACATTTAAAATTTATAAGGGGATAGAAACTGATACGTCATACGGAACAAATTAATTTTAAAAATAGAACTGCAGTCTATAGTTCGATAAAATTTTTCTTCCAGACTTAAAATATCATTTAAGAGGGCAAATCATGCATGAACAGTTTTTGTCAGCTGGTATATGGAGTTTTAATCTTTATCTATTTTAGGCTAGATCAGACATGGACAGGTCTGAGCGTATTTAACGCTTCAGACATGAACATGCATGGACAGGTCTGAGCATATTTAATGCTTCAGACATGAACAGGCTTGATCAGATCTGATCAGGTCTGAGCGTATTTAATGCTTCAGACATGAGCAGGCATGAACAGGCTTGATCAGGTCTGAGCGTATTTAACACTTCAGACATGAGCAGACATGGACAGGTCTGAGCGTATTTAATGCTTCAAACATGAACAGGCATGAACAGACATGAGCAGGCATGAACAGGCTTGATCAGATTTGATCAGGTCTGAGCGTATTTAACACTTCAGACATGAACAGGCATGGACAGGTCTGAGCGTATTTAACGGTTCAGACATGAACAGACCTAATTTCAGGCCTGATCATACATGAACAGGTCTGATCAGGTCGGATTTCAGGCCTGATCAGATATGAACAGGTCTGATCAGTCCTGATCATTTTTTCCCGGGTTATCAAATGACTTTCATCTGTTACAAATCCTATTTTTTAGGTAAATTTCTTTGAATATCTACTTGTTGTAGTCAGTCTCATATCATTATTTGCAAAAATATAATAAAAAATAAATTTTAGGACATTATTGCCTTTTAATAACGTGTTTTTTTCAATATTCAAATAAGAAATCTACCTATATATATCGGGCGTGGCCGAATGGCGCTTTTTTTAATTAAAATAAAATTGCAGGTGTCAATAACTAGGCCAGTGTCAATAACTGGGTCTTTTATCTTAGTACTCTAAAAGCTCACTCGTCAACTTAACTTTAAACGACAGGCCAATGAAACTACCAGACCAACTGCAGAAAAAAAAACGGAAACAATGAGATCTTTAAGAGATTTTAAATGAATCAGAAAAAAATATCGAAGTTTCCAATTCTCACGAATTCAATAATCATACTATATCAGTTAATAGTTGTGATCGTCGAAGACTCGCTCCAGATATTTGACCAAGACTCTTCGGCAAGACTGGGGCCTGAATTCGTCCAGAAAATGGCTAGAAATGGTAGGGTTCCCCACCACCACTTTTTGAGACTGTTGTGAAAGCAGAAATTCTCATTTTTATTTCAATACAATAAGAATGTGCACTGTTAATCTTATTCGTTTCTCACACAAATCTGAGTCAAATTTCTTTACCAATAATCTGGACACATTCTGCCTACAGACTTGTCACTAAACTTAACTAAGTATTGCTTCAGATTCTGTATTAAAATCTTTTCCAAATCTGTTGCCAGTCTGGACGAATAATCTTGGTTAACTGTCTGGTTCCAGAATTGTCCGATTCTGTTTCCAGGGCTTGGTCAATTATCTGGCCAAAGAATCTCATCCAAAACCAATGTTACTAGAGTATCAGTTCAAATTAATCAATTTCAAATTTAATCGATGAATTACAAAAAAGTATTTTTCATCACACATTATGTGATAGATAAGTTAATTATCAAAAACAAATGTTTTTTTCACTGAAAATCAGATGCCTACTTTTCATCAATACATAAATAGAAACCGTCGACAGTGAACGAGCGTAGAGTTATTTTAACTTTATGACGTCACAAACGGGACAACTAATCATGGCACATTTAGAGTCATGTGGTTCTTTTAAAAATTTTATTATTTCGGAATTGTCTATAATTGATTAGAAAAAAATTTTTTCACGTTTTTCGCATTGAATATCGATATTATTTACAATAAATCTATGAAATACATAAACAATCGTTTTTTTTTTTTTTTTTTTTTTTTTAAAAACCCAATTCTTTATAAGTTTGTAGTTTTGATGTTGAAGAGCAAATTATTATATTTTGAAAGGAATAATAGTTATTAGTTTCACAATGAAATCTATCTATTTTAGGAAAATGTGAGTTATTCATAGTTTGTAGATCGTAATCTGTTCTGTACAACTAAAAGAGATATGATGAATACATTAATCTACTTCTACGAACACTCAAAAGTGAACTCTAAACTATCAGTTACATATTTTAACAGGTACAAAAAAAAAAGTGGCTTACTTATCATTGAGTGGTGAAAGAGAGTTGTTTTGATTACGAGCTTCAATTCCTTCCGGGCTGTGATAAAAGCTGACAGTTTCGAAACCTTCTAAAGATGCTTCTTTCAAAAGCATAGCAGTAATATGAATAAATGTAGGCCTTCGTACAGCTTTTTGATTCCATGTTCCTCGCATTAATCGATAAAGAGAATCAGGACAATTTTCTGGACGTTCCATTACACCTCCATCAATTACATAACGTAATACCTAAAATTGTCAAACGAAACATAAAATGAAAAAAACCGAATGAATAACTGAATATTAAAAATATAATTGACATTTACTTGATCATTCGATAATCCTTGATATGGTTGAGATGCAAGTGTTACCATTTCCCATAAAACTATTCCATAACTCCAGACATCTGAATAACTAGTAAATACTCCGTCTTTTAAACTCTCAGGTGCCATCCAGCGAACCGGCAGAAGACCTTTTGTACCTTTTCGATAGTAATCTGTTTCATATATATCTCTAGTCATTCCAAAATCACCTATTTTTACGGTCAGATCTTCTGCTACCATACAATTGCGAGCTGCCAAATCTCTGTGTACAAATTTCTTTGCTGAAAGATAAGCCATTCCATCGGCAATTTCAGCTGCCATTCGTATTATTCGTTTGAGTGTAGGAGGTTGTCTTGACATATTCTCACACTGATCGGGTCGATGACTTCGTAAATAAGTTTTGAGATCACCATTTACCATTAATTCCATGATGACATAAGGAGGTTGACCTCGAGATACAACACCAAGTAGCCGAACAACATGATGGGTGTTGAAAGCTTTCATTACCGAAGCCTCATTTAAAAATTCTATGCGTTCACGATCGGTTGCATTTTCATTAACAGTTTTGACGGCACATCTTATTTCAGGTTTTAACTTACTAATATCTTTAGCAATACCTTCATAAACCATACCAAAAGAACCATTCCCTAGCTCTCGAGATAAACGAATTTTCTTTCTTGGTACTTCCCATTCATCAGGTACGTAAGCAGTGCTGACATATTCTGGATTCACGGTCGCTATCAGTCTTCTACTCGGTACATTTCGCATAAGCTTACGTTTACACAGATACATTCCAATAAAAATTGCTGCAATGAGAACGATGAAGAACACTGACCAGAAAATAATCCCAAATTTGTCTTTTGAACTATCTTCCTCAATATATACGTAAAGTACTTCTGAGTCGGCACCACTTCCTGCTAAACTTGTAGCCCGAACTTTTACGGAATAATTACCAGCCGGCAAATCTTTAGTGATACAAGAATTACTGTCGTTGCGAAATCTTTGACTACTTATACAAACTACAATTGGCTGAATCTAAAAAAAAAAAAATTTTTAATATTCACAGATTGAAGTTAAGATATTGATTAATTTATAAATTCCAAAAACTAAAAAGCACTTGTAATTATATAATTGTTTAGAGTTTTACTAATTTTTGATTTCGCAGTTAACAATACTTCAACTGATACAATGGAAATTTAAAATTTTTTGCGAACTATTACTCATTTTATTCTAGAAAAAAATTTCTAAAATATTAATTTTCCGAGAAAAATAAATTTTTGACCAAGTGATAAAAAAAATAAAAATTGACTTTTAAAAAAAATTTTTTTTTTACGAAATTGTTTTCACATGTAAAATAGGGACCGTGCGGCAAATGGTGACCCCTCATAATTTCTCAGTCTATAATGTCTTGGCAAATATATCTCGGCAATCATATCTCAGAAAATGATATCTCGTCTGTGTTGGCCTATATTTTCGAGAATAAACACACCCAAAAACTATGTTAAAAGGGCGTAACACGATTACGCGCGTTTGTTGGCCTATTTTCGAGCATAAAAGTAGCACACAAATTGAAAATTGCACCAAAACATTTATGTCTGAGATGTTATTGTTGAGATATTATTGTCTCGAGACGTTATTTCTGAGATTTAAAGAGGCGTAGCCGCGGCAAATATAGAGACAGCACTTCTGCCGAAACTGGCGCACCCTGTTTTTGAATTTATGAATAAAACGGGCAAAAATATTAAATCAAGCAATGGAATAATTCAAAAAAATTGATGCAATGTGTTTTTTAATCAGTAGTAATCGGTCGTATTTAAAGCAAGAATAGAAAGATAAAACAATATTTAAGGCCATGTATATTGAATAAAATGAAAGAAATTTAGAATCATCAAGACAAATAGCCATGTAAACATAGCCTCCACAGTTCAATTTCGCCTCTAAACACGTCATATGCTTGTCATTTTCCTAAAGAGTACCATCAGTACTGAGCGAAAAATAATAAAATTTCACAAGTTGGTCAATTTGACGTTTCCGACTTGATGTATTTATATATGTTGTGATATAACAAGATTTTATAGTTGAAAAAATTTGGAAAAATTTATAAATTTATTTAAATAAACAAATCGACATTAAATCACATGTTAAGGTTTAAAATTTTTGTCCAAATTTTGTACATTTTTATCACCAGTGGGCGTGACAGTCTAGATGCACGATCCCTATGAGGAAGAAATACTAATAATCCCAAACTTTTATAAATTTATGTGAGAGCTTTGAAACGATTTGAAAAGTAACAGAGTGTCCAAGCAATAAAACTAAAAAAATCAATGTTAGCGAAACCAAGAAGAGTTGGATATAAAGTTTGGTAACTTGGCATAAAATTTCCTATCTATGTACAAATATTTTTTTTTATGTGATTAAATAATCTGTTACTCTTACATCTGGCATTCCTACTCGTTTGTATTCAATTTGATAGGCAACAATCAATCCGTTAGGTCTTTTTGGTTCTTCCCACTGTAATTTCACTGCTGGACGACTAGTGTTAGTGCGATCATAGATCTTTTGTAATTTCAGTGATCCCAACGGAATATCGTCTGCATGCTCAAATGGTAAAGTTCGAGAGTTTTGTATCACTTTTGTGGAACATTTTTCGCTTACATCATCAGGAACAGCTTCTCGACAAGCTTGAAGCTCTATATTATAAGTAGCGAAATGCTCTAAATTTCGCATTACGAATGATTGTTCAGAACTGGGTATTAGATTAAGCGTCTGATCAGTGTTAATGATTGTTTCGTTCTGAAAACATAAAAATAAAAATCATGAGAGTGCATTAAATAATTAAAAAGTAACCATTTTAAAACTTGAATAATGGTTATATTGATAATAACCCGAAAAATAAAAAAAATGTACCTTTCGTAAGTATTCAAGATCACTCGGTTTAATAACAGTTATATCTCGTCTACGTCTACTATTGCTGCCAACTCTTTTAACATAAACCTGATTGTGTAATGCATCTTCAAAAGCAATCGAACCTGACACTTCTTTTTCTCTTTCTGATTGAGTTGATTCTTTATCAGCACATTCACAAGAAGATAAATCAGGCTTATTACGTTCTTTTTCGGCTTCTGCACGTTTTCGTTCCTCTTCAGCTATCTCAGATATAGGTTTTTTATCCGGAAATTGCAAAGCTTTAAAATATATCATTATTTAGTTAAATGAAAAAGGAAGTACAAGATATTCTATTAATAAATATAAATTGGAATAAATACATCAAAGTTATGATTCCTCAATACAATTAAAACTCAATAATTTTAATTGTCAAGAGAAAAAATTTTCTATATTAGAAATTTTACAATAAAAATTAAAAAAACTTATAAGATTAAAATGTGAATATTTTAATCCTTCCGTATTCATGCGAATTTTAGTGTATTGCTTACACTATAACGTCTTCCTATAAGTTGAATTTTCTTGCGTGAGCAAGACTTTCATAATGTGACTGCTGACAACTTAAGTGCTTATATTATCATAGAGAAAAAGCCTTCAATTAAAAGTTTCTCTATTCAGTATTAGTATATATTATAGTTAGTATAATTAGTATAATTATCAAGGAATACAACTATGACTTTTCAATTAAAATTAAGCATTTGAACGTACGCTGTAAAAAATGAATTTATAATTCTAAACTTCCTACAATTTGATGGACCGACGTTTTAGAGGAGGCAATGGTGGTACGATGTATTTGTGTAAGGATGAGAACAATTGAAACATAAAGTTACAAGCGACTTAGCATTGAAATCAACGACGAACGCCTTAATAAACGAAAACTTGAAGGGCGCGGCTTGTAATAGAGCAGTGAGTGATAGAAACTGCGAGTTGGTTAACTGACCGAAAACGTTATATGTTTCTTTTTTAATTTTTTTTTAAACTTATTAAGGATTAGTTTTTTGATTTGGAATAAAATTATAATTTGTATTATTCATTATAATATATTTATTATTCATATATATTTGATTGCAAAATGCACTTGAAAATGATAATGTAAAAAAAGACGCCATTCGGCCACACCCGAAATGGAAGGTAGATTTCATAGAGTGAATCATCATCTTGTCTCAATAACTTTCGTTTGACATGGAATGAAATTTATTTTAACATATATACGTAAGTAGGTTGTATTACACATTGTCTGAAAATGGTTCAATTTAACTTTTAACTTCGATAAAATAACTAATAATTGTCAAAAAGTTAACGTTATATACGTCAAATTAGAAGGAATTTTATAAGCTTTCACATAAAGGGCATAGCCGGATTAATATGGAAATTCTGCCCCCATGGCTTTTTTGACTCATACTTAGGGGGTCGATTTGGTATCGAATGAAAATAATTCACACCAATTTTTAGCTCTTTAACTCAAACGGTATTCGAGAATTTCAAAAAAACCTGTTTTTTCAAAATTATTTTTATTTTATAGTAAAATTCGGAATTGATTAATGATGATTTTTTTCCTAATTCTTACGAGTCCAAAACATGAAAAAATCATATGATCATGATTCTCAAATAGAAAACCGATTTTTAACAGAGAAAAGAAAATTATTTTTTTTTTTTTTTCAGCCTTTTTGAAATATGTCACTCACCAAAATTCGTCAGAAAATGTCTTTTATACTCCTCTATACTCAGGAATTTTTTTGAATTTTTAGAAATGGTGGAACAATTCAAAAAAAATTAAAAACTCATTTTTTTTTTCAAAATCTTGCGTTTTAACAAACTTACATTTTTTTTAGTACACATAAATACGTAGAAAATTTTATTTTTGTTTAAAATTCACAATTACATTACTTCTCAATCTTTATACTAGACAACGATAACGTTAAAACTATGTTTTTCAAAATTTTGGCCAAGTTGGCACATTATAACGCCATCTATCGGGATTTTCTGTATCCATTTATTATTTCTTCTAAGGTTCCGCTTGTTTAGATAACCTAAAAACAAAGAAGCTTCTATGGTTGATGTCATTGTCTGAATAGCAGTTAACGCATTAATTAATTCAGTACTTATATTGACAATATTTTTTCGTTCCACCATAAAATTATACTGGAGTATCATTTTTGTTATATTATCTTGTCTCATCTTTATGAGATACTATTTTTTGTCGTTAAATAGTGTCACAGTCGATTACAAAGACTCAAGTAAGTGAAGTTTTATATTTAATCAGTTTATATATGTCCAAATTCCTAATATATAATTTTAATATTGATGTTAGAATGGATTTTGATAAAAAATGTATCAATTGTAACATATATTTGCGTAAAGCAGTTGGTTATAAAAAAGTTGTTATGACAATTGATGAAGCTAATATTGCGACAGAAAAATTGGAAAGAGAGTTCTTGTTAATGATGCCTTTTGTAGTAAGTGTCGAGTTATTTTAACAAGACCACCTATACTTAAGAACACTCAGGATTCATCTGCAGATCAAGTTAGTATCAAAAGTCAGCCAATTTTTTCTCAGTCTTCATCCACTACTGTTTCATCCGTATCATCATCTGAAGATCCTTCATATGTTATTGAAGAAAAATGGAAGAAGAGTTAGAATTTGTGGAGTTGGGTTTTCCCCGAATCATATCGACACATAAATACTGTTGCCTTTGTGGATTATCAGCAAATATCACAATTGTTCCATTTGAAGCACGCAAACAAGTATTTTCGACAAGACGACTCTTTATTCCTGAAGGAAATCGGTGTTGTAAAGATCACATTATAAAAAAGCGGTTTTATGATGAAGAAATTAACAATTTTCGGATTTATTCTGAATACCAGTGTATTTGAAGTTCGTGATTTGGAAAAATTACTTGGGCAGCTGGCTATTGGCACTGATTCGTCTATAATTGATAAAATTGGAGATCACTCGTTTTCAGAAAACAGTTGGAGGTATTTACGAGCCTTACCTGGGAAAAATTGATAAAACTTCGTGAAATGTTAACGTCGATGAGAAAATCAGTGAATCGTAATGTCATTCAAGCTCTCGTTATTTTTTTATTCAAATTACGAACAGGAAATTCAAATGCAGTGATATCTTCCATTTTTGGTTTAGCTCGGGAACAAATGGTATCCGACTACTGTGATGAAGTAATATCTTTATTTGAAAAAGATGTTTTACCTCAGTATTTCGGAATCGATGCTATTAGTAGGGAGACATTACTCGCCAATACCTCTAATACTGCTAAAGTGCTGTATCAAGTGAAAGATGACCAGTTGATATTCATTTGCGATGGAACATATATTCGTCATCAAAAAAGTGCAAATAACGAATACCAGAGGAAATCATATTCTGGTCAAAAGAAAGTTCCTCTGTGCAAACCATTCACGATATGTACTACAAATGGTTTTGTTATAGATATGCTCGGGCCATATACAGCTAATATGAACGATGCTGAGATTATGAGAATCATCTTAAGTGATCCCAATGGTCTGATCAAGTTGCTGAAAAAAGGTGACATTATTGTAGTTGATCGTGGCTTCCGGGATGTGATAGTATATTTAGAAGAATTGGGGTTTAAAGTGCTAATGCCTGCTCTCAAAGGAAAACGCAACCAACTGACCACAGTTGAATCAAATGAATCCCGTTTTGTTACCAAAATCCGTTGGGTTGTTGAAGCAGTACATGGAGATATTAAGCAGAAGTTTAGGATTTTAGATCATAAACTAGACAATAAATTGCTTCCAAAAACTGGTGTTTTTTGTCGAATCGCTTGTTTTCTGCACAATGAATTTGGTAAGAGACTTGATTCTGATCTCGATCTTTCTGAAAAAATTATTGCCGCCATGAACTCAAAAAAGTATCAAGATAATACCTTAGCCTCAGAAGTAGAGACTAATCGTTGGGCAAGAAGAAAAGTTCCTTTTGCAACAATAACTTCAGATATGTTAACTGATTTTCCTGAATTAACGGAACAAGAACTCAAAATTCTATTCACGGGATCATATCAAATGTCTCAAGCTGTATCGTATTTAGCTGAAATGATGGATGAAAACGGAACGATAATACTTTATTATTTAAAAATTACACCTAATATTATAAAATTCAAAAGTCAGATCTCGACATATTAATTCGAAGACATATCATTGTTTTGTTGAATATCAATCAGATAAGAACGATATCTCTGGAATAACTCGATATTGTTGTGATTGTGCAAATGGTAGACGTACTGTTGGATGTTGCTCACACATTGCTGCTATTATATACTATTTATCTCACGCCCGATACTTAGCGAAAATCGTAAAACCAGCTGAGATACTTAGTCGTCTGTTTATTGATGAAAAAATCAGTGTCGTCGTGAATGAAGACAGTGATGAAGACTAGCCTAATTGTTATTTTGATTAAAATTTTTATTTTTTCTGTATCAAAATTCAAAATATTTCCCAATAGTATGAAAAAATATATAAGTATTAACTTTAAGTGTCTTTTGAATCAATAATAACCCTTCTAATCACTTTAACCTACTGAATCTTTCTGTTTATCTTTTGAAAAGATATTTTTTGGTAAAAATAAAATTTTCTACGTATTTATGTGTACTAAAAAAATGTAAGTTTGTTAAAACGCAAGATTTTGAAAAAAATGAGTTTTTAATTTTTTTGAATTGTTCCACCATTTCTAAAAAATTCAAAAAATTCCTGAGTATAGAGGAGTATAAAAGACATTTTCTGACGAATTTTGGTGAGTGACATATTTCAAAAGGCTGAAAAAAAAAATAATTTTCTTTTCTCTGTTAAAAATCGGTTTTCTATTTGAGAATCATGATCATATGATTTTTTCATGTTTTGGACTCGTAAGAATTAGGAAAAAAATCATCATTAATCAATTCCGAATTTTACTATAAAATAAAAATAATTTTGAAAAAACAGGTTTTTATGAAATTCTCGAATACCGTTTGAGTTAAAGAGCTAAAAATTGGTGTGAATTATTTTCATTCGATACCAAATCGACCCCCTAAGTATGAGTCAAAAAAGCCATGGGGGCAGAATTTCCATATTAATCCGGCTATGCCCTTTATCAAAAATCAACTACCTTTTTGCGATTAAAAGTTATACATAAATGAAGTCGTCAAAAACGTAATTTTTACTATTTTGATCATTTTGAAGAGCTACCATTTCTGAACTAATCGAAGTATTTCGCTGATTTTAGGGCTCATGCAAGCTAATTGTCCTAGGAATCTATATACTAAATTTCATAAGGATCTGTTGAGAATTCTCGACAGAATAACATTCATAAGTCGGTTGTACTATACATTGCCTGAAAATGGTTCAATAGAACTCTTAACTTTGATAAAATAACTAAAAATGGTCAAAATGTCAATGTTATATACGCCAAATTAAAGGTAATTTTATGACCTTTCACATGAATTTATCAAAAATTAGCCATCTCTTTTCAATCAAAAGTTATACATCAATGAAGTCACCGAAAACGTGATTTTCACTATTTTGATAATTTTAAAGAGCTGCCATTTCTTAACTTATTGAAGGATTTCGCTCATCTTTGAACTTATTCAAGGTTATTATCAAAAGAATGTGTGTAACAAATTTCATCTAGATCCGTCAAGAATTGTAGACACAATCGCGGCAACATCCCGCGATATATTACATATATATGTATACATACATACATAAATACATTTATAAATTTTTTAACTAACGTTATTTTTGAGCTTTCTTCGACTAGTTAATAGATATTACGACAAAATTCCGAGTAAATTCCGACATGAGGACCAATGCAAAAGATTTATTTCTATGAAATCTACCTAAAAATAGGTACTATCTGCAGATAGATTCTAGTTAAATTCCAAATGGACGCTACTTCTATGTAAGATGGGACTGACGAGCATGCGCGTGGTACTGACAACCATCTGAGTCAAATAAATCTCAGATGGCTCTGAGCCCCATCTCGGATTGAACTGAAATAAACGAAAACTGTACCTGCTACAATCTACATAGAAGTAGTAACCATTTGTAAATTTTTTTCACTATAGATGGAACTAGGTTCCGTCCAACATGGAAACCAGTTAAATCTCGTTTTTTCCGTGTGGTAAAGATCACGGACAAAGGTGAAAAGGTGATTTTCTACGAAAAAATCGCTTTTCAGAAATATTTTCAAGGTAATGTAGTAATGACAGCGTACAGAGTCAGCGATCTATTCTTTATCAGCGAGGATGTAAGTAAATAAGCTTAAATTGTCAAGGTGGAAATTGGAATCATATGTTGAAATTACAGCACAGGCGACATGACCCTCTTCATATAAAGCAGTAAATAGACTATATGAAGAAAAGTTAGTAACGGGTTTATACGATCTTATTTGTCATTGAAAATAGAATCAATAATATGCGCTGGGTGATGTTGCGGAAAGTTAGCAGTGTAGTGATTCGACGAGAAAACCGATCGAAATAGGATACTATTAAAAATAGTACGTGCCGATGTTTGTGAACTAATAAGGGTAAACTTAAACTAAGAGGCTGAATATATGAAAATCTTTGCTGATGATCATTGGATACGAAGTTTAGTTTTTGGAGATTAAAGGGGATAGCCACTGTGACGAATAAAATTTTTTTTTTAAATTCGCTTTAAATTCAAGTTTATACATTCAAAAATGTGTTTATAAAATTTTAGATTAAAATTTCGAAAATTTTTGGAGTTGTAGTCACTTTAGTCAGAGCAGGTAGACCGACCGCTTTTGCTCAGCACTCCGACGAAAACGTATAATCCGCTAAAAAACGAATTGAAACAGTCAAAAAGATTAATTAAGTCATGGACACCACTGGAAATAAGGAGGAAGAACCCTCATGTGGCCCAATAGTTAATTGAACGTTAATTAGCCCGTTGAGCCGTCAAAATTTGAAAAAACAGCAAAAAACCCAAAAAAATTGCAATAAATCATGAAAAATCGAAATTATCAAGATGAAAAAAATTCGTTGGATTCAGATTGAGTATGATTTTTATGTATTCTGTGCCACTGAATTGGAATCTGAAATCTTGTCACGTTAAGGTTTTAAAGTAAAAAAAAAACCTCAACAAACTAAAAAAATCGAGAAAATCGCAGTGATAAATATGAGAAAAAAAATCTATTAAACACAATTGTTAATAACTTGGGTGCATTTTTATGTATGGAATATGATCTTAGAATTGAAAAGGTGACAAAATTTTAAAATCTGTAAAAAATAGCATGTACGGAGAAGGTACGAAACCATATTTTCGAATTACAGACTGTCATTCGCTTGTATCGAATTTTTTCATCTTCACATAACCTAGGCAGTGGGTTCCTTTTACGTTTTCTGTTTTCTTCTGGTACTTCTCTTGTTAGCATACAGCAAAAATCTGACATCATGTTGACATTTTAATTTACTCGATACCTACTCTTCATTTCACTCATGTCTTAATTTATGAAATCGTTTTCCTTATTTTTAGCTATAGTCTCCAAGACTTTTAAAGAAAGTGGTCGACGTGAGAATCGATGAAGCGTAGTTTGACGTTCATTAAGCAATCTAAATTTTTGTAATTCAATTGGCATTTATTATCACTAGTCCAAACTAAATTACCGACAACAGATTGTATTACACACGAAAAAAAAAATTTCGTTCTGATAACCTAACTGTAGAGTTACCACAACTATACACAGTTTACTATTCGTTGTAGAGTTACAGTAACATAATGTCATTTAGTTCTGATAACTCAATATTGTTGAGCTCTCAGAGCTCTACGGGATTGTTCTTAGAGCCAAACGGTATAGTTGGGAGCGCCCTACCTTGCGCAGTAGTGGAGTGCGCTGACATATTTCATAACCTTCTAAAATGACAAACAGAATTATTTTGTTACTCATCCATATTATTAAAAATATATGAGGATAATTAAGTTTCCAGTTTATTTATTTAAGGAAATAGGTTTTTTTTTTGTCAAATTGAATTTCGTTAGAACAGTTTTGTATTTGTGGTTTTTCAAGGTTCATTTGCAGTGACTGTTAATTAAATTTATTAGTTGAATATATTGTGATAGGTAATAAGTTATCGGAATACATTCAAAAGACCCCATTTAACACAAAATAAAATTTGTTTTCGTTTATTTATCTTTTCTTGTGCATATACGGTAGTGATTTTATGTCCAATATTTATTAATATAATCAAGAAAATAAGATAATTTTGTGACGACCATATTTTTATTTTACAAATAATTTTTATTTGTAATATAAGTTCTATTATTATTTTATTTCTATTATAATACTATTCTTATTTGTCATATAAAATTATTGTTGGAAATATAAATTCGTTCTATCGCATTTATTTATTAAATTATCAATGCTAAATCGTAAAAAAAATTATTAATCAGACTGCCAAAAATTTGTTATAGTCTCAGAACGATCCTGTAGAGTTGTGAGAGGTAAATAACGTTTAGCTCTCAGAGCTCAACGATGCAGAGTTGCAGGAGCCAAACGGTATTGTTACCATAAGAAAACGTTAACCTACTGGAACTTTTTACAACTAACTAACTACTATAGAGTTCCTATAGCAAAATTTTTTTCTCCGTGCATGCTCTTAAGGTTGTACGGACACTAATGCACTTTTGAAGATCAGAAGCTAATTTTTTTATATGTTATAAATAGCTATCTTATACGTCTAAATTAATTTTTTGGAAAAGATTAGTCGAATTTATTGTTTAATAAATTATTAAAAAATAGAAATTTAACATATAGGTTATAGAGACTGTTGACGAGATGCACATTTATCGATTTATGTGGCTAATCCATAGGAAGATTAAAAAACAAAAAACTTATTTTTAAATCAATCAACTTTCATAGAATACGTTAAAATTAAAATTAATATTTTCTGCCGAAGACTTTTAAAGCTATTTTAATTCAAAAGATCAGAAATTCACAAAAATATCAGTCCGACATACTTAAAAATAATTAAACCACGTGATTCAGCGCAGTGTGGCAACGTTGCACAGAATAGAACGCGCCAACTTTGAATTTTAATTTTTCCTCTGTATTTTTGTGGGTTATGATTTTATACTTATTTATAAAAAAAAATAATTTGTTGTTTTCAATTTATTAAGCTGTAGAAAAAAAATACATTTAAAAATATGACTATAATATTAAAAATGTAATTGGCAGTAGGGAGAAAGGAAATGTAGAAACAGTCAACACTTTACATCACATTTTTTTGTTATTTTTAATCTTTTATATTTTATTACATGCAGAATAACAATCAAATAATTTATTTTTAAGTATGAACAATACTTATATTATAATAAAATATGAAGTAACAACATTTATTTTCAATCTTAGAACACATAACATAAATAAAAATATTAGATTTAAAACGTTAGACAGACTTATTGCATATTACTTACTGACTATTAACTACTGAGTAGTTCATCTAATTTATTTTTAATTGCAGTTATAGTCTGGGTTCTCGCAGTTACGCGAGGTTTTTGGTCAATACTTTGGCTTAATAAAATTTTTAAAACTTCAAATCCATCATCTACATAAATTTTTTTTAAATCACACATATTTATGCCAGCTTTCGCTATTTTGGTAATTATATTAGCAGAAACTCCACATTGCTGTTTATTTTTTTCATTTTTTTTTTTCAGCCTTCAGTACACTCACAAGGAAACTCTCTCCGGTGTCCCCCTCCGATTTTGATGAAACTGAGATATGTTATTCTCCGTCAAAATCTAAGAGACACGTATTTTTTTTTATCTGCGGAAAAACATTTCTAGGGGGTGAAACTACCCCTCAAAAGTTAGCCTCCAAAGGGGTGTTTTTCAAGTTTCGCATACTTGCAGTTTAAATAATCGAATGGGACCAATTGCATAATTTTCAGGGTGGAAAATCATGAAAAATGCTTTTGGTTTTATAATAAAACAATGGATAGAACAAAAGTTATGAGGGTTGGAAATCACAAAACTTTTATAAAACTATTCGATGGATTTCAACGAAACCAACGGCAATCGGAAGAGGAAAAAAGTAGAGAATACGTCTTTCGGGGTTTTTCCGAAAATTAAGTTTAGGGGTGAAGATCCCTTAAGCATATCTACAGTGACCACCCAGAAAATATCGTTTTTTATATTAATTTTGATATGAATTCATCAATAATAATTTTTCGTACATTTCTAGCATTTAGAAAATAATAATAATATTATATCTTAATATTTTACTTACTTGTTTACTTCGCATCCCAAACTTTATTTTGTGTATCGGGACATCAAATATTACAAATGTCATTTAATGTGAATCTGCTTTTGGAAAAAAAAAAAAAAAAGAAAAATGCTTATGATGATTTATTATAATCATAATAATCATTCATCGTTATCTCATACAAAAAAGAGATAATTATATTTTTAGTATATATGAGTCAGTAATGTGAAAAACAACATAGTATAAATAAATGTATCATTTCGAGATTAGTTTAGTTACTGCGTGATGTACTTCATCTTTATAATTCAATATTATAATCGTGTTTTTTTTTTTTTTTTTTAATAAGTGAATAATTTAAAATTGTACGAAAATCTTTATTTTAGTACATAGAGCAAAATGAAAGTCAATCCTATAAATGTTATAAGACTACTCTTAACAACATTTCAAGTCATGAACATTCCAGAATCGCCAGTAAATGACGAAGAAATACAAATCAAAGAAAGTTTTGAAAATATTTTACTCAATGCTATGAACGAATACTCCGGAGTCGAAATGGTCGAAGAAAGTTCTTTGCATTTCAAAGAACCGTATAAAAATTAGAGGATGGAAGTCGTGGAGATAAAAGAGTGGGCAAATGCACTAGTTGATCAAGAAACACCTATCGACGAATGCACTAAGGGATGTTGAAGATTTATCTT